>NW_015505820.1:364279-366653 GCF_001515645.1 Sinocyclocheilus grahami
ATTTAGAATAAGGTAAATAATTAGATTACTGATGTCCATGTAAGCATAGTCATTGTCTTTGACCTTGAATGGACAATTTGCCTTATTTCTGACAAATTGTCTTATTTCTTTATTTATAGCCCACAAAGATATAATTAAAATAAACAATAATATTAAAACAATGTCAAATGGTACATACACTACTGTTCAAAAGTTTGAGGTCGGTATGATTTTTTAAAATATTTTTGAAAGAGGTATCTAATGCTTACTAGGGCTGCATAATTAATTAAATTTCTAATCAGGATTACAATTACGGATGCACAATTAATCGTTCAAAGCGGCAATTAATCGTTCAAAGTCCACTTATGTTATTCTGCGTGCTTAAGATGGTTTTTTTTTGTTTTGTTTTTATACAGGTTAGCTTAAGGGTTTTTCCATTGTTTAAATTTTAGTATAACATTATAATACCATGCAAATTTAAACTTTTGTTTAAAGAAGAAACCAATCCCATTAATGTATAGTTGACATTTGAGACTTAATAATATAGAAAAGCAATAAAAGTGAGTTCAGCTTCTTTATTTTCATATAAAAATATGGCATGCAGTTGCTTCTAACAATGGTATAAACATCATTCAATGTAAATTGTGGTTTCTGATTAACTCTGGAGCACATGCACCTGAAAGTGTGACACTTGCAGCAAACAGCCAATCACAAAGAACATGGAAAGCATCAGTTTGATTCACTTTTCGTGAGAGTTGGCACAATACACTTCTCTGCTGAAGATTAAGAGATGTTGTTTTTAAAAAATATTATGAATTTAAATGCATTTACAATGCAGAAATAAACTGCTGCAGGAAAAGTTTGATAAGGCAACATAAATAAAATATCTGACTATGCAAATGAAATCAACTGAATTTAAGAATTTACAGTGGGTATAGAAAAGAATCACCACCCTTTAAAATAATCACATTTTGTTGCTTTGCAGCCTAAAATAAAGACGGACACAGTTTTTGCTTTAACATCCAAGTGAAAGATATAACACCAACATGTCAGAAAAAAAATAAACAGAAATCACTGAGTTGAAAAAAGTATCACCCTTTCCTCAAAATGACTTGTAATCAAACCGACGATGAACATTATTAACAGCAATTATTATATGATGCAATCAGACTTATAGCAAAATGTGGTAGTTCTGTATGTTGTTTCAGGGTTGGCATCATCTGAGGTCCTCTGAGGGGTTGGCATCATCTCTTCTCAGGTGTTCTGGATCCAGACTGAAGCTTGTGTAAATTCTAGTTACCACGGGATGTCAATCTCGTGGCAAAAACAGAGAAACAAATAGAGACATAATTAGCATAGCTGCTGTTCCAACCAAGCAAAATTGATTTTTTAACCCAAACTTGTCAAGGTTTAAGGAAGGACCCAACTGCAGAATGGACAGGGGAAACAATTTATTAGCAAACTTAGAACACAATAGGATAAGGCAGGGAGACAGTCACACAACAAGGCAGGGTACACAATAAGAAAGTAAAACTGGAACTTCTCACGACAAGGATAACCAAAAAAAAGAAAAAAAAAGAAAAAGAGTTCAGGACTAACAATAAAATGATGAAACCACTAGGACTATACTAGACTACAGACAACACAGAGACAAGGAAACTGGGGCCAATGAGAGGGAAACTGGACTAATCGAAGTCGACTGACAAACACTCAAACAAGACTAACAGCAACAGCACAGAGAATTCACACACACAACCAAAGAGGAGACAAGGAAAATGCTGACAAAGATAATGATGACAAAAGGAAATGGAGACACCCAAAGGTACTGTAGACAGAGGTAATAAGAACACTGACGACAAACGGAGGCACTGAAGACAAAGATGGCAATCAAGATAATGCAGATAGATAAAGGTATAGTGTACACGGACAACATAGGAGACAACGAACCACCAACGACGAGAGGGAAATGAGCACCCTATAAAGGGTTAGAGCACACGAGGACCAGCTGAACACAATCGGACGAACGAGGACTAAATAAGGGGGTGTGGTTATTGAAATTGACAAGGCGGGACAAGAGGAGCACATGGCCAACAAAAACAAAGACACAACCATGTGTTCAGGCACAAGATAAACAAAGAAACATTGAACAAAGACAAGACAGACAAGGCTGTCACTTGGCCAAAGAGATGTGTCTTTTAATCTAGATTTAAACAGAGAGAGTGTGTCTGAACCCCGAACGTTATCAGGGAGGCTATTCCAGAGTTTGGGAGCCAAATGGAAAAAAGCTCTACCTCCTTTAGTGGATTTGCTATCCTAGGCACTACCAAAAGTCCAGAGTTTTGCGACCTTAGGGAGCGTGATGGATTGTAGCGTGGTAGAAGACTAGTTAGGTACG
>NW_015505820.1:367025-384932 GCF_001515645.1 Sinocyclocheilus grahami
GTCATTGTGTGCATGTGACAACAATATCACAAATTCTCCACAAATGTGGCTTGTATGGGAGGGTTGCAAGAAAAAGGCCACTTCTCAAGAAAGGCCACATGCAGTCATGACTGAGCTTTGCCAAAAACACACCTTAAAGATTCTGAGGCAATTGAGACTAAAACTGAATTATTTGGCCTCAACACCAAACAATTTATATGGCTGAAATCCAATACAGCTCACCATCCAAATGCACCATTCCTACAGTAAAGCATGGTGGTAATATCCTGTTATGGGGGTGTTTCTGGCAAAATACCATCAAATTGTTTAGGAAAATCTGCTGTCCTCTACCAGAAAGTCGTCAATGAGAAGAAGGTTTACTTTCAAACATGACAATGACCCAAAGCACACAGCAAAACTGACCACTCAGTGGTTGAAGGAGAAAAAGGTGAATGTTCTTGCATGAGCCCAGACTTAAACCCAATTGGAAATCTGTGGAATGATTTGAAGACTGCAGTCCACAAGCGGTCACCATGAAATTGAACTGAATTTGAGCAGTTCTGCAAATATTGCAAAGTCTAGATGTGCAAAGTTAGTAGAGACAAATCCCAACAGACTAAAGACTGGAATTAAAGCAAAAGGTAGTTCAACAAAACACTGACACAAGGATCCTTTTTCCAACTCAGTGATTCTGTTTTTTTATTTATTTTAAATTTTTCTGGTATATTGGTGTTTAATCTTTCACTTGGATGTTGTAAGTTGCACTGAGTAAATACAGCTGGATAAAACAAATACTGTGCCCGTCTTTAAAATGTGCAAAGCAACAAAATGTGATTATTTTAAAGGGGGTGATTTTCTATGACTACTGTATATAGTTTCACAAAGAGCTCAAAAGAAAACAAAGTTTAGTCGTTTTTAAAGCTTTTATATATATTAAAGCTTATTTATATGTTTATAGTTAAATTAATTTAAATGCAAAGTTTAATATTAATTGTCAGTTCATACAAATAAGTAATTATAATTTGTATAATATAGATAATAGAATAAATAATTAACAGCAAAAGAAGGGCGAAGTTCTCTCACTGTAAACTGGGAACTCACATCTGATTGGTCCAGTTTGGGTTTTCGATCTCTAACCCAGAATGAAACCTACTCCGGAGCAGGGTATGCTGCAGTGTAAGTTACGAAACCTGCTCAAAACCAACCCAACATTTTGAGCCTGAAAGCTCAGAGTTTGCTCAAACTAAATGCGAACTTACCTGGGTAAAAAAACGAAACTGGCTTTGTCCAACAGGCCTCAAGTCAGAATTTATTTGATATAGTAAAAACAGTAATATTGTGTCAAATATTGCAACTGTTTTCTATTTGAATACATTTTAAAATGTAATTTATTCCTTTGATGGGTAAAAAAATAAAATTTTTAGCATCCTTCAGTCATCAGTATCATATGATTCTTCCAAAATCATTCTAATATGCTGATTTGGTGCTCAAGAAACATCACTATTATTAATTTTGAAAAAAGTTGTGTTGCTTAAATTGTTTTGTGGAAACCCTGATACATTTTTCTTCGATGAATAGGAAGTTTTAAAAAAACAGCATTTATTTAAAATAGAATTCTTTTGTTACATTATTAATGTCTTTACTGTCACTTTTTATTTTTTGATTTGCAATTTAATGCATTCTTGCTGAAAAAAGTATTAATTTCTAAAATAAAATAAAAATAAAGTACTGACCAAGCTTTTGAATGGTAGTATAAATAAGTTAAAAACAATTAAAATGACATTAGTTTTTAAAAATTAGTAATTGTAAAAAAATTGTCATATGACAGCACAAGCACAACACAAAAACAAAACAAAAAAGCAACAAAAAAAGACATGACATTTAAACATTTTAATGTAATGTAGCATAGCTTAAAGATAAAGATTATCACTATTTAAAATATTATTGAACTAACATGATTTAATTAAACTAATATTGAATAGTTTAACATATATATTGGCACATCATATATATGCAAATCTGGCAGTTTGTTTTATTTTAAATGTGCTGCCTGCCAAAGGGCTATTTTGAGCACGCATTTTGCATTGCAGATTTGCACAGCATGTAGCAGCAACAGCGTATCTCTTTTTTAACTATTGGATACATAAATATTTTTGCAGGTTTGTCATGTGTTAAAACATGCACTTAAACTTGCCCAATATTTAATTGATTCTTGACTCTTCTGTTCGCCTGCAGATAATATTTGTGGTGATTCTTCTCCAGAGTAACCTGGAATGTTTAGATCCTCTTCTTATTCCCATTCTGTCTCTGTACATGGGAGCTCTGGTGCGGTTCACTATCGTGGGACTGGGCTACTACTGTAACGTCCATGACAACATTCCTGAATCAAGTAGCCTCGAACTGGGGGTATGTTTACCAAAAAGATTTTTGCAGACAGATCAGAAAGTTGCTTCCTATATTCAGACTACTTTTGGTCACTTCCAGGGCGATGTCACCGTAAGGAAGATGCTTAGTTTCTGGTGGCCGCTTGCCCTCATTTTGGCCACACAGCGCATCAGCAGGCCCATTGTCAATCTGTTTGTCTCTCGGGACCTCAAAGGCAGCGCCGCATCAACTGAAGTGAGTACTGATGAATGATAGTATGCACTACAACACACAGCAGCCAGTTCTAACCAAATTGTGTTTGTTTGCTAGGCGGTAGCAGTACTCACAGCAACATATCCGGTTGGTCATATGCCCTACGGATGGTTAACAGAACTGCGTGCCATCTATCCAGCTTTCGATAAGGTAGGTGAAGGTTTTGACTAGCAACTGCATAGCAGCACCCTGGCAACCATCATGAATGTCACAGCATGTTTTTTACAGACAAAAAAACAACTCATTTAAAAATGTAGGTCCTATCCAACTTCTTAATGTATATTATTGTCTTTTGTTGTTTGGTAAGAGATTTATGTAAGACCTTAGTAACTTTTATTTGTTTGGTTTGTCCTGAGGCTTTGGAATGTTTTTTAGTCAACACCCTATGACTAGTTTTCACAATAAGATGTTTCGTCCTGCAGATAATTATGTACCATTCAAATACCTACAACTCTCAGACTAACATGTGCCTGATTCAGCATGTTTAGGTTTTGCCCCTTTCTGATTAGAGACCAATATCAGCTTTCTGTTGTATAAGAGGCATTAGGTTTTAACTTTTTGATTGTGTGTTGGTGAGATTGAGTGAAAGATTTAGGTTGGGCAGAACTTGTTTTGTATCGTCTAAATTATGTTTTTGCTGTCACTAGCACTCAATGTTCTCCTGGTAGACAAGAAAGATAACAACATGGTTTTCATTGTTGATGCACATAGTTGTGTAGTGGGTGTGAACACATCTTTCTTGCTTTCGATGGTTTGATGGATGGTGCCGAATTAGTATGATTTAAGTATGCATTGAATGTATTATATTGTCTTATTTTTTAATGAAATCTTTTCAAAAATGTTTTTTTTCCACACAAGCATAATGGCTTAGCTTTATTATTTTAACCTGTATCATTTGGAAGATAAATAATAGTGTCTATACTTCTTTTTTTTTTTTAACAGAATAACCCTACTAATAAGTTAGCCAGTGGTCTGACGGTCACCAAATCACATATCCAGAGGTTCACGCTTTGCTCTTTTCTCCTCTCCTTAACGGTAAGATCTAATAATCATTAAATTAGACATTAATATATACAGTGTATATATATATGTACACACACACACACACACACACATATATATATACATATGTATATATGTATGTATTATGTACATGAATTGATTAAAAATGACAGTAAAGACATTTATAATGTTAAAAAAGATTTCTATTTCAAATAAATGCTGTTATTTTGAACATTCTATTCATCAAAGTATCCTGAAAATTTTTTTTATGGATTCCACAAAAAATATATTAAGGAGTACAGCAGTTTCAACAATGGTATTAATAAGGAATAAGTTACACTTTAATCTGTATTTAAAATAAATTATTTTAAATTGTAATATCATTATTATTACTGTTTTCACTGTATTTTTGATTGACTATATGCAGCCTTGGTGCGCATAAGATAATTTTTTCAAAAACATTAAAAAGCCTTACCTCAGACTTTTAGATGGTAGTGGTCAAGATAAATCATGAACATGCTGTTTAGCTTTATGTATAGTAGCATGTCACACCGCAGGACTTGTCAGCTGTTTCATGTTAAGTATTTATAACTACCCTTTTACATTTATTCATTTACATCCCTCCTGATGTAACAACCATATCACTCCTGCAAAGAGGGCTTTTACAAAGATACATAACAGCTACAAGTGTATGCACTACTTGCTTTATGTAAGCACTATATAGGATCAATCGATCAATCAGATTTACCCTATTATACTTGTTTTGTGGAAACCCTGATACATTTTTCTTCGATGAATAGGAAGTTTTAAAAAAACAGCATTTATTTAAAATAGAATTCTTTTGTTACATTATTAATGTCTTTACTGTCACTTTTTATTTTTTGATTTGCAATTTAATGCATTCTTGCTGAAAAAAGTATTAATTTCTAAAATAAAATAAAAATAAAGTACTGACCAAGCTTTTGAATGGTAGTATAAATAAGTTAAAAACAATTAAAATGACATTAGTTTTTAAAAATTAGTAATTGTAAAAAAATTGTCATATGACAGCACAAGCACAACACAAAAACAAAACAAAAAAGCAACAAAAAAAGACATGACATTTAAACATTTTAATGTAATGTAGCATAGCTTAAAGATAAAGATTATCACTATTTAAAATATTATTGAACTAACATGATTTAATTAAACTAATATTGAATAGTTTAACATATATATTGGCACATCATATATATGCAAATCTGGCAGTTTGTTTTATTTTAAATGTGCTGCCTGCCAAAGGGCTATTTTGAGCACGCATTTTGCATTGCAGATTTGCACAGCATGTAGCAGCAACAGCGTATCTCTTTTTTAACTATTGGATACATAAATATTTTTGCAGGTTTGTCATGTGTTAAAACATGCACTTAAACTTGCCCAATATTTAATTGATTCTTGACTCTTCTGTTCGCCTGCAGATAATATTTGTGGTGATTCTTCTCCAGAGTAACCTGGAATGTTTAGATCCTCTTCTTATTCCCATTCTGTCTCTGTACATGGGAGCTCTGGTGCGGTTCACTATCGTGGGACTGGGCTACTACTGTAACGTCCATGACAACATTCCTGAATCAAGTAGCCTCGAACTGGGGGTATGTTTACCAAAAAGATTTTTGCAGACAGATCAGAAAGTTGCTTCCTATATTCAGACTACTTTTGGTCACTTCCAGGGCGATGTCACCGTAAGGAAGATGCTTAGTTTCTGGTGGCCGCTTGCCCTCATTTTGGCCACACAGCGCATCAGCAGGCCCATTGTCAATCTGTTTGTCTCTCGGGACCTCAAAGGCAGCGCCGCATCAACTGAAGTGAGTACTGATGAATGATAGTATGCACTACAACACACAGCAGCCAGTTCTAACCAAATTGTGTTTGTTTGCTAGGCGGTAGCAGTACTCACAGCAACATATCCGGTTGGTCATATGCCCTACGGATGGTTAACAGAACTGCGTGCCATCTATCCAGCTTTCGATAAGGTAGGTGAAGGTTTTGACTAGCAACTGCATAGCAGCACCCTGGCAACCATCATGAATGTCACAGCATGTTTTTTACAGACAAAAAAACAACTCATTTAAAAATGTAGGTCCTATCCAACTTCTTAATGTATATTATTGTCTTTTGTTGTTTGGTAAGAGATTTATGTAAGACCTTAGTAACTTTTATTTGTTTGGTTTGTCCTGAGGCTTTGGAATGTTTTTTAGTCAACACCCTATGACTAGTTTTCACAATAAGATGTTTCGTCCTGCAGATAATTATGTACCATTCAAATACCTACAACTCTCAGACTAACATGTGCCTGATTCAGCATGTTTAGGTTTTGCCCCTTTCTGATTAGAGACCAATATCAGCTTTCTGTTGTATAAGAGGCATTAGGTTTTAACTTTTTGATTGTGTGTTGGTGAGATTGAGTGAAAGATTTAGGTTGGGCAGAACTTGTTTTGTATCGTCTAAATTATGTTTTTGCTGTCACTAGCACTCAATGTTCTCCTGGTAGACAAGAAAGATAACAACATGGTTTTCATTGTTGATGCACATAGTTGTGTAGTGGGTGTGAACACATCTTTCTTGCTTTCGATGGTTTGATGGATGGTGCCGAATTAGTATGATTTAAGTATGCATTGAATGTATTATATTGTCTTATTTTTTAATGAAATCTTTTCAAAAATGTTTTTTTTCCACACAAGCATAATGGCTTAGCTTTATTATTTTAACCTGTATCATTTGGAAGATAAATAATAGTGTCTATACTTCTTTTTTTTTTTTAACAGAATAACCCTACTAATAAGTTAGCCAGTGGTCTGACGGTCACCAAATCACATATCCAGAGGTTCACGCTTTGCTCTTTTCTCCTCTCCTTAACGGTAAGATCTAATAATCATTAAATTAGACATTAATATACAGTGTATATATATATGTACACACACACACACACACACACACATATATATACATATGTATATATGTATGTATTATGTACATGAATTGATTAAAAATGACAGTAAAGACATTTATAATGTTAAAAAAGATTTCTATTTCAAATAAATGCTGTTATTTTGAACATTCTATTAATCAAAGTATCCTGAAATTTTTTTTTTTATGGATTCCACAAAAAATATATTAAGGAGTACAGCAGTTTCAACAATGGTATTAATAAGGAATAAGTTACACTTTAATCTGTATTTAAAATAAATTATTTTAAATTGTAATATCATTATTATTACTGTTTTCACTGTATTTTTGATTGACTATATGCAGCCTTGGTGCGCATAAGATAATTTTTTCAAAAACATTAAAAAGCCTTACCTCAGACTTTTAGATGGTAGTGGTCAAGATAAATCATGAACATGCTGTTTAGCTTTATGTATAGTAGCATGTCACACCGCAGGACTTGTCAGCTGTTTCATGTTAAGTATTTATAACTACCCTTTTACATTTATTCATTTACATCCCTCCTGATGTAACAACCATATCACTCCTGCAGTATCATGGCACAGTTGTCACTGCTTAAAAAAAGGGTTCGTGCGCTTGCGCGTGCCTCAAAAGAGGGCTTACAATGACTTACAAAGATACATAACAGCTACAAGTGTATGCACTACTTGCTTTATGTAAGCACTATATAGGATCAATCACTATACAGGATTTACCCTATTATACTTTATCGACACGAATTGATAGGTGAAACAACAAACAGCCACCCACAAATAGTCTAGAAACAAAGCATCAGGCTGTCTTTGAGTTCACATGAACAACGGTTAAAGTTACTCGTCGTCAGGGGGCAGAAGAATACCATAATTCCTCCGTTCAGTTAGGCCTAAGACATCGAGAGTCACGCAGACCTATAACAACCCAGCCACAACACATAATTGCAAATAACATGCCTTACCTTAACACAGAATCGCCCACAGAGTCCAACGTTTATATTTTTTCTACGAATCTTTGAGTTAACATGTACTAAACATGAGTGGAATTTGCACCCCCACACCTTGATGCTCATGACAAGAACAGCATGTATAGTTATCTTTATTGACGTGAATTAGGTTTAAATCGCCATCATGCATGAATGAATGATATTTTTGCAATTTTACACGTAATAATCCACGATGATCACATTGCACAAAACTGAAATTGCATGTCAAAATAGCACATTGTCAATATTTTTTGAGACCCCCCCAAATTTCATAAATCACGTTTTCAGGGGAGCCCGTGTCTTATTAAGGGGAGCCAAGCTCCCCCTAGCTCCCCCGTAGTTCGCACCCTGACCACCAGGGTTGTTGGAAAGCAGATGTCAGGCATATGGTGAAGGTTTCACTTTATCAAGGACAAAAAATTATGTAAAATCTAAATTATTATTATTTTTTTAAGATCCATGTTGGAAACAGACAAACAATTCTCCGAAAAAAAGAAACTAACAAGCTTGTTTGGACGGGTTGCAGTTTTTACCATTTGTTTTTGATTTCTGTCACATGATTTGTAGGTGTGTGTTGTGTAATTATGGATTAGAGGAATGAAAAACATTTTAATTAAGAAAAACATGTGGGTAGATCTTACACACCCACTTTTCTGAATGGAGATGTAACACCTGTGCCACCAGTGAAGATGTCTCAAAACAGCCTGAAGATCTTTGGCAGCTTTCCTGCTTCTTGTTTCATAATGATAGTGGAGAAAACAACAGATCAAATAATCTTGCAGAGAATATTTTTTAACAAACCATGCAACAATCAAAGTAATTGCATAAAAGTTATTTTTATTTTATTTTGAAGTGGGAGAGAAATACAAAAATGTTGCTGCTTCAATTGCACAGGTCTACAGGAATTCCTAGATTATCTTGAATTCCCATAAAGGACAATAGCTACAAAAAAGCTCTTTGATATTAAAACTGCAAACTCATAATGTTTGCAGTTTGTCTTTATAGCCCGGGTTGAGCATGCATTGATGTGCTGGTCCTTGTTACAGTACACATTTCATTGTTTTTGACAGTGCAGAAACATCCATCCACACATCCATCGTCAAGCATATGGCCTTTAACTTGGTCAGATGTGGAGGATCTTTCCCTGTAAACAGGCATGCCAGGCCTTTGTCAGACTCTATTCTGCCAGAAAAGAGGAATGTCCGTAGGTAGGGCGTCAAGCAGGCTTAGCGTGAGACAATTACATAATCTAGTTTTGCTGGAATGTGAAGTGTCTCATAACAAAGACACAGTCAAAACTGACTGGCACATCCAAGATTAAGGATAATGAAGTAGTGAAACTAAATGTACACTAGATATACTAGACGTAATGCATATGATGGTGCACATTATTATTTCGTTAGTGGCACTACAATAGGTTCACTTTGATAATATTAGATATGCATTGCTATTCAAAAGTTTGAAATCAGTGTTTTATTTATTTATTTATTTTTACTTTTTTTCAGCAAGGATGCATTAAACTGATCAGAAATGACATAATTGACATTACTGTTACTTAAGCTCCAAATAAGCATATTATATATATGAAGATGTTTTCGGTTGGGGGTGCTGTGTGTGTCCGTGTTGGGTGAAGGGGGGGGCCAAAGTTTTTGCTTGGATGGGCATTTAAAAAAATCTGAAATTATTATCTCCTTGTATTAAAGTTAATCTTGTTCGCATTCTGTTTAGTTCATGTCTGATACCACACGCCAGCATCACGTGTTCATGAGGATTAGGCTAATCATCCCATATAGAAAACATCACAAGTAAAATTAATCATGTTTATAAAGATTATTATAGCCCACTTACAATTTACATTTCAGAGATCATTACAAATAAATTATTAAATGCTAAAATGGAATAAATTTAAATGAACAAACTTGCCGTTGCATTTGCAACCATATGAAAACAGGGGGTGCTGCAGCCCCCTCAGCACCCCTACTTCCCGGGTCCCTGCACACACATACAGTATATATTTTGAAAATATTTTCATGTATGTATTTATATTCATATCATTTATGTTATATATACATATTATATTTTTCTTAAATATATGCATGGATGTGTGTATTTATATATGCATAATAAATATACACAGTACACACACATGTATAATGTAAACAAAAACTTTTATTTTGGATTAATTAGCGATTTTTCGCTAATTAAGCGAATTTAGCGATTAATCATTGCCCAGCACTAATATATATATATATATATAATATATATATATATATAATAGATTTCACATTTTGACACAAAACTGCGAAATTAAGTAATTAGTGCACATGCCTGTGTCTGTTTTCCAGATGTGTTTCATTGTATTCTGGACCCCTCATGTTTCTGAACGCATCCTGGTAGATGTCATTGGGGTGGATGTGGCCTTCGCACAGCTCTGCATCATTCCACTGAGAGTCTTTTCCTTCTTCCCTGTGCCTGGTACCATAAAGTATTTTCTTTTATATTACTTTATATAATTTACAGTGCATTATATCTATGTGACCTTGTGTCTGTGTTGCTATCAGTTATAGTTCGAGCTCATCTGACTGGCTGGTTAATGACGTTGAAGAGAACTTGTGTTCTGGCACCTAGTTCAGTTCTGCGCATCGCTGTGCTCATCACCAGCCTTCTAGTGCTGCCTTACATGGGGTTAGTATACAGGAGGAATATACAAATATGCTAAATGCATCTCTTTTAAATATCATTGAATGTGCTTCTCTGCTCACTGTGTGATCTATGAAGTAATTAGCTCTCTTGCTGCCTCTGAATTTTTAGTGAGTCTAAAAATAAATCATTTCAAATCCCTGTCTGCATTTTGTGAATTAATTATGTCTCCGCTCCTCAGCTAATGCAGACTGCTGCAGAAACTTTTAATATAAGCTCAGAAAATTGTTCTTTAATGTTTTTTTTTATCATAGCAACACTGCGCTACAACTGTACAGCATTAAAATCAGTTGGTATTATTTTGAAATCACATTTATCATGTTGATGGTTTTGTATTTGGGCAGAGTGCATGGTGCCACACTGGGAGTGGGGTCTTTATTAGCAGGATTCGTGGGGGAGTCCACCATGGTCGCAGTGGCTGCCTGTTATGTATACCGAAAACAGGTGAGGAGCCATCGGACTGCAGAAGTCAACGATTCTGCAGAAATATTACAGCTAGTGTCCTATCTATCTTACTTTTCAGTGTGAAAGTAAGCTATTTTCTGTGAATGTGCAAGACTTCAGATTCATTAGGCTCTATACATAAATAACTAAGAATACAATGCTGTTTGCATGTTTATGATAATAAATCAGTTGGCAACATCAAGCAGCATAATGGACTCTTGTACAGCTAAAATATCTGGAAGCAGATGACACCAGATGCCTTACACATTCAAGTTAAAAATTCCAACGATATGTTTATATTTGTAACGTGGGGAGCGTGACAACGGAGTTGAGAATACAAATGCAGCTTTATTCAGAAGAGTTGTCAAAACAGGCAAGGTCAAACACCAGAAAACAGGAAAAATACAAGGCGAGACAAAAGAGTAATCCAATAAACAGGCAATGGTCAGGGTAGGCGGCAAACGAGCAAAAACACAGTAAACAGTCCAAGGTCAAAAAACAAGGCAAGGCAAGAACTAAGGAACACAAGAAAACACAGGAACTTGGAAACACTACAGGCTAGCAAAACTCAACGATGAGTGTGTGTATGAGTGCATCTTTTATAGTGTGAGATTAATAAGGTAACGAGACACAGGTGAAGGCAATCAGTGATGAGTCCGGCAAAGGATTATGGGAAATGTAGTCCCGGGTAGAGTGGAAAGAGTCAGGGGTGGATTGCCCTCTGGTGGAGTTCATGGGCACTCCAGCTGGAGATCGTGACAATATTTGAGTGTGAATTTTGCTATTCTCTTAATTCTAGAACAATCATTAAAACGGAATGACACTTTAGATTACACATATTCACTATTAACTAAGAGTTTTCCCTCAGTAAACTCCTAATTTGCTGCTTATTGATAGGAAGTAAGGTAGTTGTTGTTATACTTGTGTGTTTAGGGTTAAGGAATCTAGAATATGGTCATGCAGAATAAGGCTAATATGTTTTTTAAGTACTAATAAACAGCCAATATGCTAGTAATATGCATGCTAATAAGCAACTAGTTAATAGTGAATAGTGCTCCCTAATCTAAAGTGTTACTAAAACATACCTTTTGACTTTTAAACGTTTCGGATCTATTCTGCAATATTTATCAGTCTTACGGTCTGTTTTCAGAAGAAAACCCCAGAAGCAGAAATGGTTGTGGAGGACAACTCTTCCCCGATGAATGAAGTCACCTCCAGGACAGAGTTAGATGTCACTGAAGAGGCTGAGAATGAGCAGATGGAAACAGAAGATGAATGAATCTATGCATGGAAAGAAGAACAAGGGTGGAAGATACATGTTTTCCTTTCATTTGCTGTACAATGTTTTGGATTTTTGACGATGAGAGTCTAACTAGTACTAGTACTTTATCATTATATTATTATTTTTTCATTTCTACAATCTCGCCATTACCCCAGTCAGATTGATCGATACTTGTTTGGGGTAGGATGAGCAGATTTGCATGTCTACATAAAATGCACTCCTGCACTTTTTGCACTGAGGCATATTTACACAGATGTCTTCCAAAGTTCATGTTCTGCAGCCTGTAAACATGTTTGCCAAAATAGACCCTTACAATCAGAAAAAAATCCTTGGAGAAAGAATGCATCAAGAACGGGCTTGAAAGATGTTTTAATGAATGTACTGTTGTCTGACCTATTTACCCTGGGAATGTTTCCTCTTGCCTTGAGACGCACAATGAATAGTTACACTTTGAGTGTATTATAATTTGTTCAAGAGGAATTTATTTTACTGACTTGGGGCACAGACTAGATTTGATTGTATATGTCAGTTGCTTTATTTTTGTATTCACTGCACAAATTCAGGTTTTGTATACTATTTATTTGAGCGTTTGTGAATGCATGAAGAGATCATTTCTGATTAGATTTGATCTGATCCAATATTTTGTGCTGGGACCACTTTATAGAATCCAATTTTTTTCCAGATCTTAGAAATTTATGGTAGGCTTCGCTTTCAATGTCTGATTTGCAAATTACTAAATTGAATGTAGTTTTTGGCCGTTTTTAGGTCCTGTTTTAGGTGCTTATGTTACTCTGTGATTGTGGTCTAACTGAATGTCAGCACATACAAATAAACCAAGCACATATGAATGCATTATGGCTATTAAACAAATGTTGTGCTAAGCTGTTCTTTTTCGCATTTCTTGTGTTTTGTGCATATAAAAGTGAGAGGCTGAAGAGAGTCATAGAATAATTTATTCAAAAGATTTTGTCTTCCAGTTCTTGAAAAATTTGAATTATACATAATACTGTATAACATTGTATGTTTGGCAATAAAGTTAGTCAGTGTTAATCTGTCAGTCATAAATACAAAACTTCACATGACCAAAATAAAAAGTGCAAGTACTTTTGCTTCACTCCACAATGAGCAAAATATTAAGCTGTCTTGAACTCTTCTTGGCATCTATATCACCAGTTGTCTGCTAACGTGATTTATGCACATTATTGTTACATGTAAACATAACATGAGGGCACCAATAGTTATTCTGACTTCTAGAGTCTAAGTGCTCTAATTTAAAAACTGACAATATTGTGTGTAGAGCCTCATTTAAATATTATGGCAAAAACAAAATCTAAACCAGTACAGGAAACTTTTCCATTTCTATGTAACAATATTTAGAAAAATAACCCGACATATCTGACTGTATTTTGTTAAAAAAAAAAAATGCTTCAGATGTTTTATATTTTGAAACAACATAAATCTGAAGTGCAGTGAGTAGACCACTATCCCATTTCCTGTACTATACCCACAATACATTCTATTGAATGAAAAATTCTTTAAAATTCTTGTTGTAAACGCTTTAGTATTTTTTTTTATACTGACAATGTAAATCAACACAATTTCCAACAGTGCATAATACAAAAAAAGAACAGGATTAAAGTAAAAAGGCAGTAAGGGTTTACTTTCCCCCCCCCCCTTTCTTAACCAGTGTTAATCATCACAGCATCTCCTGATAGTCTGATGTTAGCTCTGTGGTTTATAATAAACTCTTCTCATATATTTAAGCTTTTTTTTTAGCAGTGTCAAGGCAAAAGTTTTAATTATGCTCACGTTTGCTCTAGTGACATTATATGGTGACCTCCTCTGTTTCTGCATGCAACGACTGGGCAATACACATGCAGTAAAGTTGTGTATGAAATACAAGTAATGCACATGTAAACGAATACGTGAACCGGATTGCTATGTTTACAGTTCATATAATCAGAACTTTAAGAATGTGAAATCGGACTGGATTCATTCTGACTGATGAAAATTGCATGTTAACATTCCTACTGTTAGCTTATAAACCTTAGTCTGGGTAGAAGCCATATGTTATCTGACGCAAACGAACAATCAGTACTCTTTCTCCATGTTACCTGCACCCAGGATCTAGCTGTTTATTTGTCAGCTAAAATCTACAGAATGACGCGCTTTGACACTTTTGACAGCTCCAGGGTTTTAAAGTCGACTTACATATGGTGTCTACCCTGACTGGAGTTATTACGAGTACAGAGGTCTCCTCACCAATAGAAAGCCTTCATCCTGCAGCCAGGTGGGCATATTTGTGCTGTTTGCCAGCACCTGATACAGTGTGGCTCGTAGGGCACAGTAGTTATCGCCTCTGACTCTCCTCAGACCGCTAAAGCTACGGGACATCTCACTGTAACCCTTAAACAAACACACTGAAGTAAGTCAGACTTCTTAAACAAGCACAGACATGTCAATCAAAATATCAATAGCATACTTTAAATACATTTCAGGAAAAAAATATCACAAAGTTAGTTAGGTCACCTTTCTGATGAGAGCGCTTTTGGTCGTGTTTCCCTTCCATTCTCTCTCACTGTAGGCCAGTATATCCACAGCTGGTGCTAAGCTACATCTGGTCTCTATACCAGGAACTAGACAAGAAGAAAAACAAATAATGGCAAATACCCAATGAGATGTTCATCTGGATGCAGAAAACCTTTGGACCTTTCACATTTTCACAATGATTTGATTGTCTGTTATACATTTCCCTAAAGGGATCATTTACCCAAGAATGAAATGTGACACATGCCGTATTTTGCAACTGTTTCTGTCACCGATGGACAGGGCCAGATTTACCTCTTTTCGTGACATAGGCAAAACACATTTTTGGGCCCCCCTTCCCTATTAATATAATAGGCCTAATATTACCACCCAAGCAAACAAAATTATTTCTTAATCAGTGGAAATGTTACAGTGTTTTCTATTGCAATAAGCACCTGCGTTCAGTCAATAAAAATCGAATGTAGCTCTAATTTGTTTGAGAACTCAGAAAGACCATTCCATTAATAGGCGCAGCGTACCACTTCGGGAGTTATTTCTCTAATAATTTTAAAGGCCAGGAGTCACAAACACACATCAAGACATTGTTCGAATGATTTGTTTCAAGATATTTGACATGTTTCTGTCCTGAAATGTGTTGAACAATTTTTTAAGCACCTCATCCCAAACCAAATTCCAAAACGTAATTTTAGAGCTAATAACAGAGGCTTGAGTCATTGATATGCAGGCTAATGCAGTTATTAGAGAGAGAGAGAGAGAGAAAGAGAGAGAGAGAGAGAGAGAGAGAGAGAGAGAGATTAAGCACGTGTGAATACCATGCGTCTGTGTGTCTCTCAGCAGTGTTCAGCAGCAGCGTCTATTAGTAGCGAATCTTTAAGTTAAACTGCTTCAAAAACCTCCCTACTGAGAAATGTCTGAGAAATGTCTTTTAGCTGCGAAACTATTTTATTGATAAATTCACAGGGCGCCGTTGACGACAAGTTTCTGTCAGCATGTGTGCGTGAGTGCATGTGTGTGCGTCTGTGAGAGACACAAAAAAACATTTTTTACCCTATTGTTTGTTATATTTATTTGCTCAATGTCTTCTGAGGTTTTGGTTCTTTTATTGTTGTAGATAGCATAGGCACGTGCCTAGAATGCCTAAGCGTAAATCCGGCTCTGCCGATGGAGTTTGGGTTCCTTGCCACTGTAGCCTTTTGGTTTGCTTAGATGAGGACACTAATTATTTGGCAATACTGTCGACTGAACTGAACTGAGCTAGACATTGACGTCACTGAATCAACGATGAACTTACTTTAACTGGAAAATTGACTGTTTAATCTTATTCTCTTTTTAGAGCTGCTTTACAGCAGAATTGAATTTTGTTTTCATTATTTAAAAAATATTTGACTGTTTAAGTAAAGCTGCTTTAGCACAATCTGTATTGTATAAAGCACTATATAAATAAAAGTGACTTGACTTGGAAAAGTAAACGATAGGGTTTGGTGAAAAACAAACCAAAATGTAATGCATTATATATGAAAATTCAGACCCTGGAAATACAATGCCTAGAAATCCCCCAAAAAATTATCTGTGAAGTATTAAACTTTGTTCATAGAATTGAATATCTCTGGACCAGAACTCCATTTGTCAGATGAGTCAGAATGACAGTTGACACGTGAACACAATGTGCTTTTTGTGGGCGAATAGAGTATTACGACTGCGTTATATGGAGAAGCCCATTTTTAAAAAAATATTTTTTGTGGTCCAAAAAAGAAAGAAGGGTATATGGCATTAGAATAACACCAGGGTGAATAAATGATGACTTCATTTTCATTTTCGGGTAAACTAACGAAAAAATCTTTGATACTTGTGAGCTCCAGCAGTGGTTTGAGTGGCTTGTTATTTCTGGCTCCCATTTCCATCTCCTCTGCTCCCAGATATAGGTCTGCACTCCTGTGGCATAAAGAGTAACTATCATGCATATGATTTCAAGTATGACGAGTAGTCTTGATGATCTAGCTGGAAGAGCTAAAACTGTTATATTAAAGTACAACATCCCAGATGATATAACGTTCGGGGGTTCAAACACACGCTCTCTGTTTAAGTCTAGATTAAAGACACATCTCTTTGGCCAAGCATTCAAATAATGCATCTCATAATCTTTTACTGCAGTTATATCTGATAAAATGCACATTATCTTTCTTTAGCTTGGGTTAAACAAATAAATTTTGCTTGGTTGGAACAGCAGCTATGCTAATTATGTCTCTATTTGTTTCAATAGAGTTCAGGGGTGTCCACTTTATTTCAGTGAAAGCAGCAGATGCCCCTGTCTTGCGTGCAGAGATCACAGTCCTGCTGGCGAAGGACGCGATAGAGCCGGTTCCTCCAGCCGATATGAGGACGGGGTTTTACAGCCCTTACTTCATTGTACCCAAGAAAGGCGGTGGGTTGAGACCCATCTTGGATCTGCGCGTCTTGAACCGGGCCCTTCACAGGCTCCCGTTCAAGATGCTCACGCAGAAATGCATCTTCAGGTGTATCCGTCCCCAAGATTGGTTCGCAGCGATCGACCTGAAGGACGTGTACTTCCATGTTTCGATCCTTCCGCGCTACACAGGCCATTCCTGCGGTTTGCGTTTGAGGGGCGGGCATACCAGTACAAGGTCCTACCCTTTGGGCTGTCCCTGTCGCCCCGTGTCTTCACAAAAGTTACGGAGGCAGCCCTTGTTCCCATAAGAGAACAGGGCATTCACATTCTCAACTACCTCGATGACTGGCTCATACTAGCTCAGTCTCAGGATCAGTTGTGCGAACACAGGGATTTGGTACTTTCACACATCAGCCTGTTGGGCCTTCGGGTCGACTGGGAAACGAGCAAACTCTCCCAACGCAGAGAATCTCTTTTCTCAGTATGGAGTTGGACTCGGTCGAACAGACAGCACGCCTCACGCAGGAACGTGCTCAGTCGGTGTTGAACTGCTTGAATACGTTCAAGAGCAGGATGTCGGTCCCACTGAAACAGTTTCAGAGGCTCCTGGGGCATATGAGACCGCTGCAGCACTTGCTCCATGGCCGAGTCCCGAGGTGGGCGTGGCAACGCAGCACCTTCCGGGTCCAAGTTAAACCGGCCTGCCGCCAATGGTTTGGGGACGTTTCGGAGCTGCTCAGGTAGACCCGTTTGCCTCTCCAGAAATCTCTCACTGCCAGTTGTTCTTCTCCCCGGCCGAGGGAACACTCGGCACGGATGCACTGGCACACAGCTGGCTGCGGGGCCTTCGCAAGTATGCGTTTCCCCCAGTGAGCCTTCTTGCACAGTTGCTGTGCAAGGACAGGGAGGACGAGGAGCAGGTCCTGTTGGTGGCACCCTATTGGCCTACCCGGACCTGGTTCCCGGAAC
>NW_015505820.1:384988-385224 GCF_001515645.1 Sinocyclocheilus grahami
TGACTCTAGTGCTCACAGCACTACAGCAGGGCCCATTTGAGCCTTTGCAGACGGTCGAGCTGAAATTTCTCTGGATGAAAACTTTGCTCCTGCTGGCATTGGCCTTCATCAAGAAGGTAGGGGACCTGCACGCATTTTCGGTCAACGATTCGTGCCTAGAGTTCGGGCCGGCTGACTCCCAGGTAACCCTGAGGCCCCGGCCCGGCTATGTGCCCAAGGTTCCCGCTACTCCCTTC
>NW_015505820.1:385299-385551 GCF_001515645.1 Sinocyclocheilus grahami
GCCTTAAGGTGCTAAGTAGACCGGACGCAAAGCTTCAGGACCTCAGACCAGCTCTTTGTCTGTCACGGAAGCTGGCAGAAGGGGAATGCCGTCTCTAAGCAGAGGATGGCCCACTGGATAGTGGATGCCATCACCCTGGCTTATCAGGCACAGGGTGTGCCCTGCCCGTTCAGGTTGCAATCTCAAACGGGTAGAAGCACTAAGAGGCCCCGGCTTCGGGTCGGCTTGCTAAAACCACTCCAGAGAGTCCAT
>NW_015505820.1:386050-408521 GCF_001515645.1 Sinocyclocheilus grahami
GCATTTTCGGTCAACGATTCGTGCCTAGAGTTTGGGCCGGCTGATTTCCAGGTAAGCCCCGGCCCGGGTGTGTGCCCAAGGTTCCCGCTACTCCCTTCAGGGATCAGGTGGTGAAACTGCAAGCACTGCCCTCGGAGGAGGCAGACCCAGCCCTAGTTTTGCTCTGTCCTGTCCGAGCCTTAAGGTGCTAAGTAGACCGGACGCAAAGCTTCAGGACCTCAGACCAGCTCTTTGTCTGTCACGGAAGCCGGCAGAAGGGGAATGCCGTCTCTAAGCAGAGGATGGCCCACTGGATAGTGGATGCCATCACCCTGGCTTATCAGGCACAGGGTGTGCCCTGCCCGTTCAGGTTGCAATCTCAAACGGGTAGAAGCACTAAGAGGCCCCGGCTTCGGGTCGGCTTGCTAAAACCACTCCAGAGAGTCCATGTAGTAGACCCTGTTGAGCTCCTCCGTCCCCTCGGCAGCCAGACGTGGTGGAGCGTCCGGTGCCAGGCCTTCACTCGTTGAATCCTCAAGAACCGGTAGAAGGCTGGGTTCCATATGAAAGACCTAAGTGGATCCCATATGTGTAAAGTCCATGGTATAGCCTCGAGCCTGTGTTTCCCCGGCAGACCTCTGCCATTCCAAGAAGTACAATCACCTCCATTCTTCCATATGCACCTGAGGAATGTTCATATGTGTATTTGCTTCCGAAGCCTCCTTCCGTAACGTCCCTGTTCCAAGTAGAACGGGTACGTTTCCCAGTGTTATCCAGTCTTACTCATTGGGTAGTGCCATAGTAGCAGTAGCTGGTCCTCTTGTGCAAGCCCTGGCCTACGCCAAAAAGTAGGGGTGCAGGTGGCTTCCACAGGACACTGGAAGGGGCAGTAGCTGTGGCCTTTTGGTAGGATCCCAATTCGTCGGTCATCCGACGTGACGTCGAGAGTGACCAACTGAAAGGGAATGTCTCGGTTACATCCCATCGCCACAGCTCCTGTACCACCGCTGAGCGACCGGGTCACCGGCTCGGCTCCTCAGCGAAAACCTGCATATGCTCTGCATCTGCTGCCTACTTATACTCACGCTGTGATCAGCGGCAGCTGGATGCAATAATCGCATGCCATTGTGCATTGGCTCATCTAGTTTACACTCGAAGTAGATTGGTCTCTCATCCGACGTGACGTCTCCGTTCCCTCCTTCAGGGAACGAGGGTTACCATACGTAACCGAGACGTTCTGGTTGAACGGGTTGCAAGTAGTGTCGGCCCGTAGGGTTGTGGGGCCTTAGGCAAGATAACGAAAATAGGCCCCACTAGTGTAAAAATTGTCATAGCAATTTAAACATATAACAAGTCTGTGATGGTGGACATCATTGCATTTATAAAACAAATATTAATACTAAAGCAATAAATATTATGTACAGTATAGCAGTCAGAACATCCCTTTTTTTCGTCTCCATAAAGATACCATTTGGATTCCATTTCTACTACAATTTCACTTTAATCTCTCTATCATTCTTTCATTTCAATTCCAAAATCTGAACCAACAAAATCTGCAGACAAAATCTGAACTGTAACTAGAAAAGATTTCAGATAAACTTTTTTGTTATTTGCCAGAAATTATAAATAACACTAAGTTTACTGTGCCTGTTTGTAGATCTGCACAATTTGGCCAAAAAAATTGTTTATATATATATATATATATAGACTACTAATAATTCTGATTATAGTTATAACTACATAAATCATTAAACAAAGTAATAATTATTGATAATGAAACCTTTAGAAAGGTCTAAGGATTTATTATAAATTATTATGATTAAAAATCATTAACAGTAATTTCCTAATTTTTGTCAGGAAATTGTATGTATCCACTGAGAGAAAGAGAGAGAGAGAGAGAGAGAGAGAGAGAGAGGGGATACAAAAAAACTCCTCTATACTGGAGAAATCTTAGAAGTATGATTTTTCCTATTTTTACCCAAAATAAGGAAAAAAAGAAAAAAAAAGTGAAAAAATCATAAAATGCAATACTCACAAAAATCACGTTGGAGGAAATCCCTAATATGGACAAATTAGAATAAAAGTTACGCCTTCTTTCTTTGAGTGAACATTTGGGCGGCGTTATGCAAATCTTCCCACACAGTGATGTAGACATGTGGGGGCGTGTTAGAACGAGCCGTTTTAGGTAGGCGTGGTTGACTCTTAACTTTTATAAAGAATATCTCTTTGGATTTGAGACCTTAGTCTTTGCAACTTTACAGATCTTCTTTATGCACCAAGAGCTTGTAACACTTCAAAGAGAAAGGAAAACTTTAAATCGCATCATATGACCTCTTTAAATGTGTTTAAACGCACTGTACAGCCCTGGTGCATCATCTGTATGTGTGTTGACTTAATGGGGCGCTGCAGATCGATAAGTGTTTGACATCAAAGTCAAGGCAGGGCCCTAGGCGACCGCTTGTACCGCCTGCTGGGACGGGCCGGCACTGGTTGCAAGACTATACTCACAATCCTGCATAATCTTGTCTCGTCATTAATTTGTCTAATTAAAAATTGATTCTGGTGTCCAAATGCTTTGACCATCTGCTTTCCAAACTAAAGCTATTGCTGGAAACCAGAATAAAAGAGTGACACATACTCATCCAATGCCTCGTGCACTTCCTCCACACTCTCTTCTGTATCTTTCTGTATCAGCTTCACCTCTACTGTGCCACTGCTGAAAAGGATCTCTGATTTTGGGGTGGCAGAAGTGTCTTCTTTTCCTTCGTTTTTCTGTGCAGCACTAGCTTCCTTTTCCTGTTTCTCCTTTTCGTCTTCTGTTTGTTGAGGTCCAGTTTCTGCATCTTTTACAACTTCTTCCACTAATTTTGCCTCGCTCAACACAGGAATCTCACCTATGGCCTCAGTGTCTTCTAGAGCAACTGAATCACTGTAAACGAGAAATGATAGAGTGGTTATTGGGCAATTCTGACAAGGAGGACAATCTGGTATCTCAACATTTTTTGTCATGTTTTCTAATTATTTTGAAGTTGCATTTTTTATACTTAATGTTTGTTAATATGTTATTGCTTTTTTTTATGAACACAAGTTTTTATTTTTAATATATTCTATATTTTTTTTCAGTAGCCTTTACTCCAGTCTTCAGTGTCACATGATTCTAAAGTAATACACACACACACACACACACACGTATAATGCTTTAATGTGGCCATTTCATAGTCTTAAAACTTAAGCTCACAACGCTTTTGGGAGTCACAATTTTCCCTCTTATTACAAAATGAACACAAGCCTTAGAAACCTCCACCGAGTGTGTCTAGAGGCGTCATCAAACTAGAAACTCATCAACGACGTTTATGGTTCCGGGCTTAATGACGAAACTATGAGGATAGATAGCTGAATTCAGTCGCTATAAAATAATTCGACATAATAATGTGGATCTGTGAAAATATCTTGCAACTCTCCAGTTGATCTGACACATCCTGTAGCAAACTCTCTATCGTTAGTTTGACTTTCACTTCTGCATGAGCTCTAAATGAATAAATACATCTGGAAATAAATACATGTGGGAATAAATGAATATAAAAAATAAATAAATGCATATATACATTTAAACATAAATAAATAAATACATAAATAAATTAAATAAATATAAAAATAAAAATAAATGAGAGAATATGTAAAAAGTTAAAAATAATAAAAATACATAAAAAAATGAATAAATACATAATATAATACATAAAGGAAAAAGGTAATAGAAAATAAATTCAGAGTTAAATTGTATTACAAATGAACTATATTTGTTTTTATCAAGTCATTTATTTATTTCTTTATTTTCCTGTTATTTTATTTATTTATCTATATATTTTTTTATTTCTGCAGGTTTGGTCCTCTATTTATTAAAATATTGGTGGGGCAAGTGAACATTTTAACCACTGGCCCAACTGGGCCAGCAGAAAAAAATCCTTAGCGTTGAGCCCTGTAAATTATGCCAACGGTCACTATAATCTACAACCATAAAAATATTCCCAAAATAAAGTTGAAAGGAACGCTGTTCAGACAGCAACTGTCTTGAAGAATTTCTTGAAGAACTTCTGCATAAACTCTGCTTAGATCTGATACACCATGTGGCGTAATCACACATTAAAACATTATATACACATTATTACCCACAGGAAGTAGACAAAGCCATGAAATAACTAGTGCATGGTGTTTAAATTAACAGTGGCTCATTTAAAACAATTACGGCAACTAATGTTGACATTGTTGCAACATTGTACTTTACTAGTGTTTGTACTTTATTGCCAGTTGTTTGCCTTGGCATGGCACATAAGCTTCCCTTTTTGACAATTTATCTATTTCTAGTCTGTGATGATTACACTCTTAGTGCGTACACACAGCAAACTAATAACTAAACTTAGTCACTGAACACTATTACGAACTCTGTCTTTTATACTGGGAGTTTTGCACCACCTAACGGTAGTAATAATAATGAATAGCAGGAAGTACTAACCTTGGTCCAGTGAGTCTGGTTTTCTCAGTGGGGCTTGATGACACTGAGGCACATGTGGAGTCCAGGCCATTCTGAAGGGGTTCTGTAGTCTCGTGCTCTTGATCTGCAAACTTTTCATTCTTCTCTAGATCTTTCACAGAATCCATGACTTCAGGTTTGTCCATATCAATAGTGCTGTAACAGAATAGAGAAATTAACTAGGGTTATTAGTTAACTAACACTAAAACCATAAAAAAAACAAAAACATTTTTGTTACTTAAAATAAACGTTAACTGAAATACAATAAAATATAAAAACCTAAACTTATTTTAATTCACTTAGTTGCCAAAGTAAAATCTCTCATTTTCATTTAGATTGTAAATAAAATAAAATAAAAAATATCCAAATAAAAAAAAATAAAAAAAATAAAACTATAATAGTATCTCGATGATAGTAAAATAACAGAGACATTAACATATTGCGTATGGGCTAGGGGTCGGCAATATGACCAAAATTACAATACGAGTCCGACCCGACTGCATTATTTTCGAACCCGAACGTAAACAGCGCTGTGTGCACAGCCTGCAGTAAAGAACAATCCTGGTGTCCTGCTGACTGATTTGGCCGCTTCTACATTCATTTTATTTATTTAACATTGATTTAATTTATTGTTACTTTACATTATTGTCTCCCAAGCTGCCTTTCCACTATCTCTGACAAACGATCGACCAGAAGTCATTCATTTCCAATGGAGAGTAGTGCGGGAGCTGCGTGGACTTCCGATTATATGCGTATGCGGAAAATTCGGATCCGATTTGAGCTTATGGTGTTTAAATTAACAGTGGCTCATTTAAAACAATTACGGCAACTAATGTTGACATTGTTGCAACATTGTACTTTACTAGTGTTTGTACTTTATTGCCAGTTGTTTGCCTTGGCATGGCACATAAGCTTCCCTTTTTGACAATTTATCTATTTCTAGTCTGTGATGATTACACTCTTAGTGCGTACACACAGCAAACTAATAACTAAACTTAGTCACTGAACACTATTATGAACTCTGTCTTTTATACTGGGAGTTTTGCACCACCTAACGGTAGTAATAATAATGAATAGCAGGAAGTACTAACCTTGGTCCAGTGAGTCTGGTTTTCTCAGTGGGGCTTGATGACACTGAGGCACATGTGGAGTCCAGGCCATTCTGAAGGGGTTCTGTAGTCTCGTGCTCTTGATCTGCAAACTTTTCATTCTTCTCTAGATCTTTCACAGAATCCATGACTTCAGGTTTGTCCATATCAATAGTGCTGTAACAGAATAGAGAAATTAACTAGGGTTATTAGTTAACTAACACTAAAACCATAAAAAAAACAAAAACATTTTTGTTACTTAAAATAAACGTTAACTGAAATACAATAAAATATAAAAACCTAAACTTATTTTAATTCACTTAGTTGCCAAAGTAAAATCTCTCATTTTCATTTAGATTGTAAATAAAATAAAATAAAAAATATCCAAATAAAAAAAAATAAAAAAAATAAAACTATAATAGTATCTCGATGATAGTAAAATAACAGAGACATTAACATATTGCGTATGGGCTAGGGGTCGGCAATATGACCAAAATTACAATACGAGTCCGACCCGACTGCATTATTTTCGAACCCGAACGTAAACAGCGCTGTGTGCACAGCCTGCAGTAAAGAACAATCCTGGTGTCCTGCTGACTGATTTGGCCGCTTCTACATTCATTTTATTTATTTAACATTGATTTAATTTATTGTTACTTTACATTATTGTCTCCCAAGCTGCCTTTCCACTATCTCTGACAAACGATCGACCAGAAGTCATTCATTTCCAATGGAGAGTAGTGCGGGAGCTGCGTGGACTTCCGATTATATGCGTATGCGGAAAATTCGGATCCGATTTGAGCTTCGGATGCGTTCAAATATTTGACCTTTTGCGGCCAGACCGTAAAGCCGCCTTTCCAGCCGCCTTTCCACTGCAGACGACGTTCGGACACGACTGTCGCACTTCTCCCCCTAGTGGCAGTCGCACAGAACTTTCAAACTGGTCGTGCAGCAACCGTTACCTCGGCTTATTCACCATGGTAAAATGAATCATTTTAATGAATATAATTAATGTATGAATGCATCTCACAAATCAAATCCCCCCCCCCCCAAAAAAACCCCAAAAAACCCCGTGATTGGTTAGCTGGGCCAGTGTGTGTTGTGATTGGTTAGCTGGGCCAGTGTGTGTTGTGATTGGTAGCAATCGGCGCCTGGTCAGGAAATGTCATGCCCCTTACCATAGTATACTGCAGCTTCAATGTAAATATTGCGTCAAAATCAAATCAATTTTAGCGCAATTTAAACCCGGATGATTGTAATCACTCTAAGTTCGTCTGCCTTGGGAAAGCTAGCGTGTCTCCGACATCGTGATAACACTCGTTGCCTTCTCTAGTGCAACTCAACCAGGTCTCGTCCCATTCGTCGATCTTTGTGATATCACAAATCCCGGAAAATATGCATTGTAGTCCAAACGAGTCGTTCGTTGTAGTTTTTGAAAAGTGATTTCTGTTCAATAAAATATCTCCTTTTGAAGTGGACTTTGAGCTTTGTAACTTTGCAGATCTTTTTTATGCTCAAACAGCAACATTACAGACTAACTAAAGTTGAAAAAGTGAAAAAGCATAATAGGACCCCTTTAAAGAATAATGTTAAAGTGAACAAAACATTGGGAATTCTGACCTCGCGCCGATAGTTTTGATTAGAATACATCACATCGGGTCGGGCGGTCGCATATGGTCTAGCCGCAGAAGTTCAAATATTTTAACGCATCCGAAGCTCAAATCAGATCCGAAATTTCCGCATACACACATGATCGGAACTATAAGCTGTGTCTCATATAGAAGGCTGCACCCTCCGGAGGTCGAATCCTCTGGAGGTCGCATCCTCTGTAGGATGCATATGATTTACGAAGTGTCCTCAACCTAGAATTAAATGAGACGGCCTTCGTAGGACGGGCGGAAAAGGAAACCGGAAGTATCACGTTGCCACAGTTATACTACAATAACATTAGAATTGTAAACCGAAAAAATCAATCAAATCAACAAGTGAGACAAGTGTGAGTTTTCACAATTTCTTACGAAAATTAATAATTTTCCAAACCTAACTAAATAACTGGAGGCAGAGTTATTTTTAACTCCATGTAGATCACAAACCTCTGAAATCGGTTGATAAATGTAAGCGTTCTCGTGTTTTTATCCAGAATAAACCGCAGGTCCCCCATTTACCTCCGTCGATACACGTTGACGTATCGCAGCAATGGCTCAAAGCAGCATCTAGGTATTTATTATGTCTATGATCGGAACTCCACGCAGCTCCCGCACTACTTTTCATAGGAAATTAATGATTTCCGGTCTGTCGCTTGTCGGAGACAGTTGCCTTGTCCAAATACCCACACTTGCGGTCTTTGCACTTGACTACTTATGACGTATTTCCTGTATTTGGCCCAAGTGTTCAAGTGAGCATGAAGAAGACCACAAGTGTGTGTACAACTTTTCATTACCTGATGGGACACACTTATAGTGTTGTAAAAACGCAAGTGTTTACAGAGTTTTAGTATTATTATATTTTGCATTTTAAAATCAACTTCTAAATGTCTGATCAGTAGTCCCTATAATAGATGACACTATGCAATTGTTGTACAAAAATAAATATACTAATCTTTGCAGCAATAAAATGTGTAGCACTTAGTTTTACTACCAAATTATATGTAATATCTTATTATTATTAATAGTTTAACTTACATTGGAAAGGTTTCCGTGACCTCTCTCGCGATCTTGGCAAAAAGTCTCACGATTTATTTCCAGAACATGATGCATGATGGGATACACTAAGCCTCGAATAGCGCTCCGGAGCGGTATTTGAGATAGTGTGGGTTTAGTGTGCGCTAAGGGCACTGCGCTTTGCCATTTTTAAGACCTGGGACAGTCTTACTCACTTACTTCCTGTCGCGCACACGCGCTCTCAAGTGGCCAAGACCGTAAGTGTGGGTATTTGGACAAGGCAAGTAGTGGAAAGGCGGCTTAAGCGACCGCCCGACCGGATGTGATGCATTCTAATCAAAACTATGAGCGCTAGGTCAGAATTACCAATATTTTTCCACTTTAACATTATTTTGTGAACACTATTTCTGTAAAATGTCGCTTTAGAATAATTATGGCAGAAATAATTATTTTATAATTATTAAATCATTATGTACATTAGGGCTGCCACTAACGACTATTTTTATTTCGATTAATCTGTCGACTAATTTATCGATTAATCGATTTTTTTGTATTCGATTTTTATTAAACCAAATGAAATCCAAATTTCTATGAAATCCTTTTTTTAAAGCAAAAGTAAAGTGCAACATAGAGTGCAAGAAGCAAGTGTCCATCTCATAGTCCAAATCACTGAAATCTAAGTTCAGTATTATAGTGTAAGAATGACAACATATCTATGTGTTCTAGTCTACTAATAATACAATTATAATAAAAAAAAAAACACTTTTTAAAGGAGTATTTACCAGAAATGTTATTTATCAGAATTTATTTAGGAGAAAAATGTAAATGTACAGTATTTCTGAAATAAAAAATGAAAAAAAAAATTTTTTTTTAATAAAATCAATTAATTTTAGATGCTTTTGATTATTAAAATGTAATGGAATCATTCAAATGGAATACAGAAAATAATGGAAAACAGAATTTGGTAAAGATAAAACTGTAAAACTCAATTAATTAGACAGGCTTTTTGATTAAAGGGGTCATATGATGTTGCTAAAAAGAACATTATTTGGTGTAATGAAATGTGTTTATGCAGTTTAAGGTTAAAAAACACATTATTTTCCACATACTGTACATTATTGTTTCGCCTCTATGCCCCGCCTTTCTAAAACGTGTCGATTTTAACAAAGCTCATCAGTCTGAAAAGCAAGGTGTGCTGTGATTGGCCAGCTATCCAGTGCGTTATGATTGGCCGAATACCTCAAGCGTGTGACAGAAATGTTACGCCCCTTACCATACTGTGATGCCCTGTCCGGTCGGAGCAATGAGACAAAAACATTAAAACCCATTATAAACGAGGCATTTGTTGCATCCAGTGGGGACCTAATTACGTATTATAATGACTTATACTGTCTTTTTACGCGTTGCATTGCATCGCGCCGCGTAAACATAAAACCATGTTTGCATTTGTGATCAGAGAATTGACAAACAACAAGTGCTATGCTACCCTGCTCAAAACTCACGTTTGAATCGTCAGTGGCAAATTCTTTAAATATAAAAAAACGTACTTACAGTCTGCGAGTCAGAACAGCCCGCATTGTAGTCTACTCTACCAGGATCAGTAAACAGTCCTCCATAAAATGCGCTGCACACATCTGAATATTTGGGTTGAACTGTTCTGGAACAGTGTTGTAAATACAACTTAACCACTGATTTCTAGTCGTGTCCTCTTTTGGAAGACCAAACAAAGTAGTTTCGCTTTCACAACAAAACACACGGCGGGCTAGAGTGAGGAATGGCCGGCGGGCTAGAGAACGGCGCGGCCGGCGGATTCGACGGAGGAGCGTCCGGCGGGCTTGCGGCAACCACATGTGACGAACCCGGGCTAGACTCCGCTTCGTCCACGGTGAAAGCCGATCCGGCGATCCACAGCACGAAGTTGAAGTATTTCCTCAGCGACCAGCACGGATCAGCTCCAGGCATGACGAAGCGATATCGTCCTCTTTTGGAAGGCCAAACAAAGTAGTTTAGCTTTCACAACGAAACACACCGCCGCCGCCTTCACGACATGGCGGAGGCGGTAACAACAATAATACAGCGAGAATAAAAGTTACGCCGCCTTTCTTTGCGTGAACATTTGGGCGGCGTTATGCAAATCTTCCCACATCGTGACGTAGACATGTGGGAGCGTGTTAGAACGAGCCGTTTTAGGTAGGCTTAGTTGACTCTTAACTTTTATAAAGAATATCTCTTTGGATTTGAGACTTTAGTCTTTGCAACTTTACAGATCTTCTTTATGCACCAAGAGCTTGTAACACTCCAAAGAGAAATGAAAAATTTAAATCGCATCATATGACCCATTTAATAAAATTTAATTTAACCATTAAAACAGAGTATAGAAAAATGAAAATGGAAAAAAACTGAATTTGGAAATAAAATGGATTTCATCGGGCCCTATAATTATAATTAATTTTTTGGGGGTAATAAAAATAGATGTAAGTGAACAATAGTCTTTAAAATTACTTGAGGCAATAATAATTAGTTCAAATAAAGTATCAAAAGCAAGAAATCATATGGTTTTATTGAACAAAATGGTTAAAATACATAATGTATTATAAACAATAGAGCTAATGTACATTACGCATTACAACAAAGGCCTGCAGGGAGCGCCAACGGCCTGATGATTATTTTAACACATTACCTGCAATCTAATCCTTGCTTAATGTTGACTAAGCACCATTTAATTCTTATTTAATTTTATTTTCAAAGATTGTCATACAGGTTAAGACAACAGTTAAATTTTTCATTATAACTGAATAAAAAATATATATATTATAATAATACAAAAATGAACTCCACAATAACTCAATAACCTTAAAAAAGGATAAAAAAAGAAAAGAAAAAACAGCGATAACATACTTATATATACTTTCAATGTCCATAAATTCCACAAAAGTCCACTTAATCTTTAATATTTGGCCATTTCTTTAGGACAGAAATGCTATAGCCACTGTAATTAAAAGAATATGTGGACATCAAGACGTGTAAACTCAGAGTGAGGGTTTCAGCTTTTATTTTGAAACCGCAATGTATTCTCCTGAGTTTGCATAGATTTATAAATGATTTACCTTACAAATCTGATGAAATGGCGCACGTTGCTTTCCCAGATGAACATTATAATAAACCCAAACTCACAACAACATGCAGAGATGGAGTTTGAGATGCTCCACACATGTAAATGATAACCGTTCCTGTGGAACTACTGTGAACAGAGCCGCTGTGTGACGCACATACTTAACCTACACGCATGTAAATAATTAAAGGGCATATACTGTATTAGAACTGCATCGCATACAATTATTTAATTAAATCGTAGCGTTTGTGAATTCACAATTATGCTTAATTATTACACGGAAGTGACTAAAACGGCAATTCATCGACTGGCCGCTAGAGGCTGGCTCCAAAAGGGAGTCAGTCCCATAGACTCCCCATGTTAAAATGTCCAACTTTACAGCAGAAAAAAAAATGATTACAGCCTGGTACAAAAAATTATTTTGGTCTATATAGCTAATTTTGCCCTTCATGACAACTGTGAGGGGGGTGGATTTTTTTTATAACTCATCCGTTTAAATTATGTTAAGACTTAAAGTTCTGCATAATTAAGGGCGTGGCCAATTGAGTGACAGGTAGATTGCCGCTGCTGTCACCGGCTGTCACTTGTCTCCTGGTGGAAAACAAAGACTTAAAATGAAAATTACATGCAATTACCATTATATCCAGTAAATGGCAGCAGAGGCTCACTCATTAGCTCAGTTGCCATTTCAACTCCCTAGTTTTTCTCACGTCTTGCTTTTGGATTTATTATAAAATGACTATGAAGTATAGCAAGTGCAGGAAGTCACAAAGTCTCATGTCATTTAGAAATAAATTAATAAGCCCAGACACCAATAGCCTAGTAGGGTTAATTATTTAAATACTTAACTAGTTAACTACAAATTAAGTTAATTATTAATGCTATAATAATTAAATAATGCATTAAATATTTTGCCTTTTTTTTTTTAACTAAATTTTTCAAACACTGCCTGAAAAAGGACACATCAAAAGGAGTGCTTGAAGTTATCTTTATCTGTAGAAGCTGCTAAAGGCAACAGACTTGTTGCTGCTGTAGTTTTGTTACTCTGAATTTACTCTGTATCACTTAAAGCACAGCTCTGGTTTGACATCGGCTTGTCGGCGATCAAAGAACCCGCAGCTTCACTTTTCAGGACGTGTGAGGCACACCTGGCTGTGCCAGTTTGAAAACAGCAGCGGACGCATCACGAGGAAACAGCAAGCACATGCAGCGTAACGCCAGAGGGGACCCCCTGCTTTTGGATTTATTGACTTTGAAATATAGCAAGAGCAGGAAGTCACAAAGTCTCAAGTCATTTCAAAATAAGTAAATAAATAAATAAGTCCAGACACCAACAGCATACTAAGGTAAATTATTTAAATACTTAACTAGTTAACTACAAATTAAGTTAATTATTAATGCTATAATAATTAAATAATGCATTAAATATTTTGCCTTTTTTTTTTTAACTAAATTTTTCAAACACTGCCTGAAAAAGGACACATCAAAAGGAGTGCTTGAAGTTATCTTTATCTGTAGAAGCTGCTAAAGGCAACAGACTTGTTGCTGCTGTAGTTTTGTTACTCTGAATTTACTCTGTATCACTTAAAGCACAGCTCTGGTTTGACATCGGCTTGTCGGCGATCAAAGAACCCGCAGCTTCACTTTTCAGGACGTGTGAGGCACACCTGGCTGTGCCAGTTTGAAAACAGCAGCGGACGCATCACGAGGAAACAGCAAGCACATGCAGCGTAACGCCAGAGGGGACCCCCTGGGGGGATGCAGATATAATGTTCCATGTTATATTAATAATGACATTTTCGATTGTTCTAATGGTCAGCTGTTGGGGGCCCCCTCAAAATGCGGGGCCCCAGGCAATTGCCTGCCCTATTGCTACGCCTCTGAGAATTTCTACACACAAAAAAGAAAAGCCCTGCCCTGCATGAACACGCACCATAATGAAGAGAGTGGCTTTTCATGATGGATCTCGTATCTATAAGATGGATTTCGGTGTGCGAGGTTACAAACGTATGTTCCTTTTTCTACGTGCATTTCTCAAAAAATGCACTTAACACCAACGCGCAAGTACGTTAAAGGGATCGGGTCTTATCAGGTCCATTTGGAAAAAAGCACATTTATTTCAAATTATCCGAGACCCGAGGCAACTAATACCGAGTCCACACCATTTCCGAGGGGTCCATTTGGAAAAAAGCACATTTATTTCAAATTATCCGAGACCCGAGGCAACTAATACCGAGTCCAAACCATTTCCGAGGAAAGTTTTGGACCCAAACCCGCTCGGATCTATCCAATTTTATTTATATTTTAATTTAATTTAATTTGCATTTAATTTTTATATATATATATAATATTATTATTATTTTTTTTTAATTCATTCATTCATTACCTGTCAGTTTGTGTAGAGGGTTTAGATGACAGTTGCTCTTGACTCTCAGTTTCCAAGGTTTCTTCATTCGATTCCTGGACTATGTCTTCTTTTTGAGGCAGCTTTTCCACCTCCATGACATCAGCATTTATTTCATTCTCAACTTTCAGACTTCTAGAGTCCTTCACTAGACCATTTTCTATGGCACGAGAGAGTCCATTGGTAATATCTACATCTGGAGATGAAGCTTCCAGTGAATGTTCCTGAGTTTGAGAAACTTCAGATGTCACTTGCTTCTGTTCTGCCATCTCAGAATGAGTATCCTCTGAACGTTTGTCCTCTACTTCATCTGTTTGCTCAATGATGGGTTCCTCAGTGCACTTAACACCAACGTGCAAGTACGTTAAAGGGATCGGGTCTTATCAGGTCCATTTGGAAAAAAGCACATTTATTTCAAATTATCCGAGACCCGAGGCAACTAATACCGAGTCCAAACCATTTCCGAGGCAAGTTTTGGACCCAAACCCGCTCGGATCTATCCAATTTTATTTATATTTTAATTTAATTTAATTTGCATTTAATTTATATATATATATATATTATTTATTTTATTTTTTTAATTCATTCATTCATTACCTGTCAGTTTGTGTAGAGGGTTTAGATGACAGTTGCTCTTTACTCTCAGTTTCCAAGGTTTCTTCATTTGATTCCTGGACTATGTCTTCTGTTTGAGGCAGCTTTTCCACCGCCATGACATCATTCATTTCATTCTCAACTTTCAGACTCCCAGGGTCCTTCACAAGACCATGTTCTATGACAGGAGAGAGTCCATTGGTAATATCCACATTTGGAGATGAAGCTTCCTGTGAATGTTCTTCCTTAACAGGTGTCTCCATAGCAGGTGCGACTGTTGAGTCTGAACTTGTTGCGGTAGCACCTGCATCATCTGTCAGAGCAGCTGTGATGTCTACCTCTTCAACTGACCCATGCTGAGCCTCTATCTCCCCTTTCACTGAGGCATTATTGTCCGCAAGTGCTTTGTCTTGAGGTGCTTCTGAGACTTCAGCTGCAATGTTTTGGATTTCTTCAGTGATTTCAGTCTCTGTTTTTGGTGGTTCTGTAGCTAAGATTATAGTTTCTGTTGGAGCCGTTTCAGGAGAAACATTGGGATTAACTTCAACAGCAAGAGAGACTTCAGTTTGTAATAGTGATATTGTTGTAGAGTAAGAGCTCTGTGGTTTAAGAATTTGAGACTTTGAATTTGGCTGTTTGGTTATAACCAATTCACCCAGCTGTGGTTTTGTTTCTTCTTCATGCCTGTCGAGAGATTTGAAATGCATTTAAGTCAAATGTGGATGTTATGGAAGGAACATGAAAAACAGGATTTACTAGTTTAATGTACAGCACTCAGACATTCACAGTGCAAAGTTCCCTTTAGCCCATATGTGTAAACTAAGGTGAAAAATTAGTTGCAAATGTAAATAATTCAGAATTTGTTGGTACCGTCTTCAGTATTATGAGGACATAACCATATAACTTTTGCATTTGCATATAAATACCTATTCAGAATTAAACAACTTGGCCCATCCAAATTAACAACAGCGCAAACTGCACCAAGTATGTTTAGTTTTGCCAATTAAAACAGAAGTCAATTACATATAGAAGTCTTAAAGGAACACTCCACTATTTTTGAAAATAGGCTCATTTTCCAACTCCCCTAGAGTTAAACAGTCGAGTTTTACCATTTTCGAATCCATTCAGCTGATCTCCGGGTCTGACGGTAGCACTTTTAACTGTAGCTTAGCATAGATCATTGAATCTGATTAGACCGTTAGCATCTCGCTCAAAAATTAAAACAATTTCTATATTTTTCCTATTTAAAACTTGACTCATCTGTAGTTACATCGTGTACTAAGACCGACGGAAAATAAAAAGTTGCGATTTTCTAGGCCGATATGGCTAGGAACTATACTCTCATTCCGGCATAATAATCAAGGAACTTTGCTGCCATACCATGGGTGCAGCAGGTGCAATGATATTATGCAGCGCCTGAAAATAGGCTAACTTCCGTCAACATAACCAACGTGACCACCTGCTTGCACAGGGAGCGTGCTGGGGACTATTTTCAGGTGCTGCATAATATCATTGCCTTCATGCCTGTCGAGAGATTTGAAATGCATTTAAGTCAAATGTGGATGTTATGGAAGGAACATGAAAAACAGGATTTACTAGTTTAATGTACAGCACTCAGACATTCACAGTGCAAAGTTCCCTTTAGCCCATATGTGTAAACTAAGGTGAAAAATTAGTTGCAAATGTAAATAATTCAGAATTTGTTGGTACCGTCTTCAGTATTATGAGGACATAACCATATAACTTTTTCATTTGCATATAAATACCTATTCAGAATTAAACAACTTGGCCCATCCAAATTAACAACAGCGCAAACTGCACCAAGTATGTTTAGTTTTGCCAATTAAAACAGAAGTCAATTACATATAGAAGTCTTAAAGGAACACTCCACTATTTTTGAAAATAGGCTCATTTTCCAACTCCCCTAGAGTTAAACAGTCGAGTTTTACCATTTTCGAATCCATTCAGCTGATCTCCGGGTCTGACGGTAGCACTTTTAACTGTATGAAAATAGGCTAACTTCCGTCAACATAACCAACGTGACCACCTGCTTGCACAGGGAGCGTGCTGGGGACTATTTTCAGGTGCTGCATAATATCATTGCACCTGCTGCACACATGGTATGGCAGCAAAGATCCTTGATTATTACGCCGAAATGAGAGTATAGTTCCTAGCCATATTGGCCTAGAAAATCGCAACTTTTCATTTTCCGTCGGTTTTAGTACATGATGTAACTACAGAAGAGTCAAGTTTTAAATAGGAAAAATATAGAAACTCTTTGGTCATTTTTGAGTGAGATGCTAACTGTCTAATCAGATTCAATGATCTATGCTAAGCTACAGCTAAAAGTGCTACCGCCAGACCTGGAGATCGGCTGAATGGATTCGAAAATGATAAAACTCAACTGTTTAACTCTAGGGGAGTTAGAAAATGAGGCTATTTTCAAAAATAGTGGAGTGTTCCTTTAAAGTTCCAGTCCAAAAGCACCCTGTTTAATTTAAGGTGTCAAAGTGACATTGTAAGTGGACTTATATAATCATTATAAGTGGACTGCAGTCAAATGCGTGATCCGGGATATTGTTAAAAATAAACCATTCACTTGTTCCTGAAACTGAGGTCTTTCTGAAGACTGTACAAACATGTTTAAATTGGATGCATCAAAGCAAACATTTTTTCCTCTTCGATTTGTCCTGATGTTAGCTGACTCAAGCATGTGGAGTATGTCAGAAATTGAATGAGCATCTGTATACTGTATCAAGTGTACACAGCATCAGTGATTATAGGTTCTATTTGCTTTTGATGCAACATGCTGCTTGTGTCCAATGTATGGTAACAATACAAATTCCACAACATCCAAACGAGCCATTTTGGTTGCTTGGTTAAATAAGTGCTCTTTTTGTACTGGAGAGGATGCTTTACGCTATGAAACTCATAACAAATATGAACTAAAAGTAACAAAATTTTAATTTCGAATCCATTGGGACTTTCACTGTCACTCACATGAGATAGCAGCAATTAGCAAATGACTAATGATCCAAAGATCCAATCAATTCCAGATTGACAAAATCAGGTCCCACACTTCATTTAGTCTCACTCAAGAAGTTGTTTCATTCAGAGATAAGTCACAATAGTTCTGTTTCATGCCACCTTAGTTAAAAAGTAAATCATTAACTTTACCTGTGCTCTTCATCTGAAGTTGGACTGGTGCAGACATCCGTTCCTGTCTTAGTTGATGTCTTTGATTCAGAGCTGTGCAGTAAACCTTTAGTCTCATCCTCTGTATGGTCACAAGGGTTTTTTCGTCCACAACAATCCCATATGTTCCCCATGTTGGCACAGGCTGCAGTGATCGCTTTCAATAAATCCACTTCTCTGGGTTTAAGTTCAGACCAAAGGATGTGCAGTTATCTAAAGTAAGCCGCTTCCACTTCCAGAGGGCTAGCCATATACAAATATTATTTCTCCAGACAAGATTCTACATGCCTCGTACCAATACATTTGACATTTTGTCTGTAAATAACGTGTATCTGTAATAATGTGTATCTACAGGAGCTGACCATCAACTGCACTTCTGAGCATCTGGTCATCTGCTCAAACCTGCAGATCGAAAACAAACACAAAGTTCCACATGAGCATTGAATATGCCATTTCTTCATCTAAAGACACAAGTTGCATGAAATCAAAAAGTCAAAAAAATAAATAAAATAAAACCCCTAAAACTCTAAAAGCTTCTTACATTTAGGGGATCATCTTGTATTAACAAATTGTAATTTTATAGTAATAACAATAACTGTAGTAATTGTGGAGACTATGTTATGGTTGAACAGGTGTTGTTGAACAAATCTTTTAAGTGAACAAATCCTTCTTTATCCCTTCCATGCATTGATTCCTTTTTCATTCATGGAATTCTATTCATTTTGACATGCTTAACTGTTTGTTTGAGTCAACAATTATGAATTGTTTTATTGTCTTCAAAGACATAGCCTATAGCAATTCATGGCTTACAACTCTTTAAAATCCTTATTGGAAAATTTTTCCCAAATCCAAAACAACTGAAAAAGTTGTCGGGCACTAGTGCACTCTGTAAGACTTTTTCCATTTCCGTTTCCATTGACTCTGGACACTGAGCCCTATTTGAGGGGTAGGCCATTTGTAGTGGTTTCCAAAGACATAGTGGACATTATCGAGGCACCCTCAGTGAATTTGCTCACTCGCACTCACTTCCAAAACATCAGTACTCATCTTGCTGGATTTGTCTGTTGCTTTTGATAGTTAACCGCCAGGCCCTTCAGGGTGTCTTGGAGGGGCGAGATGTCTAAGCCACAATATCTAACTACTGGGGTGCCTCAAGGCTCAGTACTTGGACAACTTTTCTTCTTCATCTACATGTCATCACTACAATCTGTAATTCAGAAACATGGTTTTTCCAATCACTGCTATGGTGATGACAGAACTCTACTTCTCATTCCAGCCCAGATGATCCAACAGTAGTTGCTCACACCTCAGCCTGCCTGACAGGAATTTCTTGCAGGATGAAGGGCCATAAACCTCAACTCAACTTTAGTATGACGGAACTTCTTGTGGTATCCGCCAACCCAACACTTCACCACAACTTCTCCTTCCAACTAGACGCATCAACCATAACTCCTTCCAGGACAACCTGGAACTTTGCAGTTGTAACTGGTGATCTCCTTGTCCAAGCTCTTGTTCTATCCAGGCTGGACTATTGTAACTCTGTTTTGGCAGGCCTTCCAGCATGTACTTTCAAACCTCTGGAACTGATCCATAATGCAGCAGCAAAAGTGGCCCTAAATGAGCCAAAGAGAGTGCATGTCACACCTCTTCATCATTTTGCATTGGTTGCGAATAGCCACTCGCATCAAATTCAAGGCACTGATGTTTGCCTATAAAACAACCACTGGCTCTGCACCACTATACCTAAACACACTACTTCAAGCTTATGTGCTTACCACCTGTGACCTTTACCTTGACTCTTCCCTGCTGGTGGAATGACCAACCTAACTCAACCCGAGTCTTTAGACACATCTTTTTAATAGTAGCGCCTTCTGTGTTAGACTAACCTGGACTTGTCACAGCACTTACATATTGTTATCCTTTCATTTTTTTTATTGCTTCTGTTATCCTAATTAGTAAGTCGCTTAAGATAAAAGTGTCTGCTAAATGATTACATGTAAATGTCAATGTAAACGAGTCAGTGAAATGAATTAAAATCCCTAGTAAGGTACATTTTTATTAGGGAGTTTCCATTCTTTGCTGAATATCTTTGACAATACAGTAAAATAACCCAAGAGCAAAATCAAACTTTTTCAACAAAATATTTCACAATATACTTTCTTACATAACTTCAATAGGTATATTATTTTTTATAACAGTAACTCCATGAGCCAGAATGACACGAAATATAAACATGCCATTTATATCAATATGATTTCTAGTTTTCTATTTGATTTTGATTACCTTTTAAAACCTTCAGTACAGCTATTTCAGAAGGCCAGTTGATACACAAATTGACTTCCAATTTTACGGATACTTTAAAACTATTTTTTTAGTTTTCCATGTAATGTTCCGTACAGTATATTAATCTTTGTGCATTGATGAGTTTTTGTTTGTACATTATTACGCATGTGACTGAGGTTGTTTTGCGGCGCAAGGCACAAGTGTCCACAGCACTCAGAATGATGACATTGTTTACCACAGACACTATTGCAACACTCTGTCCTACATGTAAGTATATTCAATAAAGCATTGTTATTTCCCTAAAACAGAGGTATAAAATAATGTATTTAACTTCGCTCAGCGATATTGAATGAGCCAGCATAAGCACGTGAACTGTCAACACCACTGTGTGTTAGATTAATCGATACTTCAGATCGCCAAACTTTGTATGGCATGAATTTTGAAATACTCAAATATCTCAATTCCTACCTAAATGTGAAGAGTTCTCCATTTGCTTGTCAAGACAGACGACCACTTTTTGCTTCCAGGAAGATCGACGTGTATTAATGACCGTCTGTAGTTTCACTTTCCGTCTATGAATATACTCCCCACAGGAAACCGTGAACGTCCAGGTTCTCTACTTGTAATATCGTTTCTTGTCTAATAACGTGCTTTTAATGAACCAAAAAAGATGCTGAAAAGTAAAGCCATAGGGTGTCTTAATTTATTTTATTCGCTCCTGTTCTTCCTTCATTGCACTTGAAGATGACAGTGCATGGCCTCAGATTAAAGAAATGTAGTGAAATCTGATCCATTAGCAGCACATCAACACAGTACACAACTATCTTGAACCTGCATTAACCCAGTCTGACATAGCTAAGTTATAATAGCTGCTTTATCCACCCTTGTGAAAAAGTAGTGCACTTTTGCATACTTCTAAAAAGAAAGCGTATTACAGAATTAATTAACATACTCATAAATTAAACTTCAGTGTGAACACAATGTAATGTTTTTAGACACTTCATTGTTTTTGGACGTTTATATGCAATTAAATAAACATTTATTAGTTTAAATTTCAATGCAATTACTCAAAGCATAACAAGATTAAAACAATTATTTAAAATTAACTTACACATTTATGACTGTTTCATGACACTTGTGTACACTTTTAAAAAGTGTACATAAGTGTCATGAAAGTCATAAATGTGTACTCTAAGTACACTTATGTGGTCTTTAATTTCATTATTATTTGTGAATACATTTTTTTTTATTTACCTTTTTAATATTTTAAGTACACTACAAGTGCACATTCAATACAACAATTACGCACTTTTTCATCAGGCCAGCCCACTTGCTCTGACTGATTACAGTTCTTAAAGTTGCATCTTGAAACATAAGTGTTGGTAGTTTACTCATGATTTATAACAGAGATAAGAGATAAAACCATTACAATAAACCAATTAGAAACTGTGTGCCTACTTAAGTGACATAATATCCAAATCATGCCAAGCTAAAGCTACTGTTTACATAGCTAAAGCTTTATGTTTACATACATAGATCGAATTGATCTAAATGCCTCAAATTAACTTCAGATAAATTACATAAACTGATTAAATAAATAGCTTTTATTTGGTGGTAAATGTAAACTCACTCGATTAGGTTACAGCTCATTATGCACAGTGGTATTGACATCACATTACAAAGTTAATGCATGTCATTACAAAACGTGTTAAATGTGTGAAAAAGTTTGATAAAAAATAAATAGATGGGAGGTACACTGGAAAGAATTAACTTTTGTTTTGAAACTGTAATTTCCAATCAAAAACAGGTGCATTGGATTCAATAAGTGGCATAAGTACACTTTAAATATTCTAATATAAAAGGGTATTAAATCATTGTTTAGTGTTGTACTAATCCAGCAAAAAGTGCAGTTCAATAGAATCACAGCAATGAAATTACAAAAAAAAAATCCCCTTAAATACACTATCAATTTGAGTCAACTAATGCACAGGCTTATTTTCTTTCCTGGAATTTGCTTGTTGTTTCTTGCCCACACAGGATGTTATTCAGACACTCTGCTGCAGTAGATCCACTTCAAGTGTGTATGAGCTGCTGAATGTGAAGTTTTAGTTCTTCAGGAAGCCCCAGTTCTGTTATCAAGTCCAAGCAACACTTTAGCAGCTGCTTCAAACTCTCTCCTGTAGAGAAAGAATCCTGGCAAAGAGTTCTTGGTGAATCTTCACTCACGCCTCTGACATTTCCACAGCAGTCATTATTCGCTCCATCGCTCCCACAACAGTCCCCATTGTTTGAGCACCTAGATTCTCCCCCTTGGTTCCTTTGCTCCACATTTAGTTCCTCCATGTCATCCACCATCTCAGTCACACTAGGTGGAGGCCTCTGCTGGGCTTTCCTCATGGCCTCCACCAGCCCGTCCTCATGCGTTTCCAATCTCTGAAGCAGATCGGTAACTGATGCTAAAGCTGGGCTTCCAGGCAGCTGAACCTGACACCAGCATCGAACGGCACTGCGGAAGGAAAGACAATGTGACGATGGTCAAAAAGAAGATAGGACCGACACAATAGCTTTATGATCGTGAGCAGGTACTAGGGCTGCACGATCAATCGAATGCGATTGTCATGCGCATTT
>NW_015505820.1:410150-410442 GCF_001515645.1 Sinocyclocheilus grahami
ATCAGTGGAACATTCTGTGTTTACCAGAACTGTAGTTTAATCATATTATCATAGTATGCATGGAGCAGTCACGTGACTGTCCCTAAACTCTGTACATTACTTGTAAGGCAAAATTATGAAGATTATAAGTGTTATACCCACAAAATAATACCTATATAAATGTGGTTAGCTATATAAATATATTGTTCTTATTGTTGGGCGTATTTTGCATGTATTTCTACTAAGAAAGGCCCTAAAATGATGACACAAGACAAATGCACCTGCTTACCTCATGATTCCTTTAAGCTGACCG
>NW_015505820.1:411525-412420 GCF_001515645.1 Sinocyclocheilus grahami
CCACACAGACTACAGTTCCCAGACTCATGCTTATTCATTTTATATGTATAAATAGTATGGCCAATGCCAAGTCTGGTAATAATTGTATCTTCTCTTCTACTACCAAAATTAACTCTTTCAACCCCAACTTGATTTTGAATATGATAAAGATGTCTTCCTCTCTCCTCCTTATTCCAAACTTCCTGCCATCTCATTTTTATTGCTGTTCTAATTTTAACCTTAACTTCTTCTTTGCTTAGTGGTATAATAATTTCTATATGTGATAATTTCAGTGCCTGCTTTGCTAAATGATCCGCAACCTCATTTCCATCCACTCCCACGTGTGCGGGAACCCACAGGAAACATATCTTAATTCCCATCTTATTCACTCTATACATACATAAAAGAATTTCATACAAAATGTCTAGTCTTGAAGATCTTCCACTGATAAGACTTGATAATGCAGAGAATGAATCTGAACATATCACCGCATTCATTGGCCGAGTATCCTCCATCCACCTGATAGCTAATAATATTGCTACCATCTCTGTAGTGTAAACTCCTACTTGATCAGAAACTCTTTTTCCAATCTTGATTTGATAAGTTGGGACAAATACAGCTGCTGATGCTCGTCCTGTCTCGTGATCTTTGGAACCATCAGTGAAAATTGAGATTGCGGAGTTGTAATTCTGTTCTAGATACAGTTTAACCATGACATTTTTTGCTATTACTCTATTTTTGTCATTAATAATTTCTTGTAAATTAAAGTCTACTAATGGTAAAGGGAATAACCAAGGTGAAATGGGTGACACTACTACTGCAGGGCTCATTTCTACATTTATTATTCCACATGACTGGGCTTCTTCTTCTGCTATCCTTCCAAAACTTCTAAACTTGTCTGACTCATGTTCCCAAC
>NW_015505820.1:413117-417693 GCF_001515645.1 Sinocyclocheilus grahami
AATCCAATAAGTCAACATCAACTTGACTCTTCTAATATCAAGTGGCAGCTCTCTCATTTCTACCTGTAAGGCAGGAATAGGAGAAGATCTAATCGCTCCACAACATATTCGTAATGCTTGTGACTGTATCATTTCTACCTTCTGCAGCAAACTTTTCGATGCTGACACATATGCTATACATCCATAATCTATAGTTGACCTAATTAATGTGAAATATATTTTTCCCAATGAGTGACGCCTGGCACCCCAATCTACCCCTGCTAAACATCTTAATATATTTAAAACTTTTTTGCATTTATCAATTATTTTTTGTATATAAATTGCAAATGTCAGTTTTGAATCAAACCATACCCCCAAATATCTAATCACATTCACTTGTTCTAAAGGTTTACCATATAGATTTAATCTAAAATTAGGACTTTCTCTCTTTTTTGAAAAACAAATGACCTGTGTTTTCGACACTGATAAACGAAATCCCCATTTATCGGTCCATTTTTTCACTTCATTAATTGCATTCTGCATACTTTTAACCACATATTGAACATTCCTACCTCTCTTCCACATAGCTCCATCATCTGCAAACAGAGACTTTTCAACTCCTAAACCAACCTGGGAAAAAATTTAATTAATCATTATATTAAATAAGATGGGACTACACACACTTCCTTGGGGAGTACCATTTTCGATAAAATATGTTTTGGAACAAGAAGATCCCACCCTAACTTGAATAGATCTATCAACAAGAAAACTATGAAACCAGTTAAACATACTTCCACCAATACCCATATTATCCAATTTAATTAGAAGCCCCTCTTTCCAAATCATATCGTATGCTTTTTCCACGTCTAAAAATACCCCTACTAAAATTTCCTTATTAACTTGGGCCTTCCTTATGTCAGATTCTAGACATAACACCGCATCCATCGTATTCCTACCTTTCCTAAACCCACTCTGGAAAGGAGAAAAATATCCTTTACTTTCCAACACATGATTTAGTCTAAAAATAACCATTCTCTCCATGATTTTACAGAGATTTGACGTTAAGGCAATAGGCCTGTAACTAGTTGCCACAGAATGATCCTTTCCTGGTTTTGCAATAGGAATAATTATCCCATGCTTCCATGTAGTCGGTAAACTCCCTTTTTCCCATACTTTATTAAAAAGACGTAACAATATATAAAGTGACTTATCTGAAAGGTGCTTTACCATTTCATAACACACATCATCCTTTCCTGGAGAAGTTAGCTTAGCCCCAATTATAGCCCTTTTTAGCTCATATAAGGAAAACGCACTATCTAACGTACTTCCTGTCATTCCCCTATATGAGATAATAATTCAGGATTATCCCTTAAACAACTCGCTCTATATATTTTCTGGAAGATTATCATTACTATGCACTTTAACAAAAGCTTTGGCTAAAACTTCAGCTTTCTCAATATCCAAAACAGCTGGTTTACTTCCACTCATAATAACTGGAATATTATTCTTTCTTTGTATCCCATTCATCTTTCTAATCATACCCCACACAAAACTGATTTCAGTTTCTTCACCTATACTTTCACAATATTTCCTCCAATAATTTCTTTTCGCATATCTAATTACTTTCCTAACAATTGCTTGGTTCCTCTTATATTCAATAAAATCATTAAAAACATACGTTTCCACGTGGTCATGCGACGGCTTCTTCTTTAAATGTTATTGGCGGTTAAAGGTGCATTTACCGCCACCTACTGGACTGGAGTGTAGGCAGTACTTTGAAAGAAAGGACAATGGGAGGGGAAATATATATATATATATATATTCCCCCCCTATGTATTTATATTAAATTATTTCACTTATCCCAGTATTTTCAAATAATTCATTAGGAGACTATATGTATTTCCCTAGACCAGGGCTGTCCAAACTCGGTCCTGGAGGGCCGGTGTCCTGCAGAGTTTAGCTCCAACCCTAATTAAACACACCTGAAGCAGCTAATCAAGCTCTTACTAGGCATACTAGAAACTTCAAGTCAGGTGTGTTGAGGCAAGTTGGAGCTAAACTCTGCAGGACACGGACCCTCCAGGACCGAGTTTGGACAGTCCTGCCCTAGACATTAAGCTCGGCGCTGCACAGACCGATCAGCGTATGACATCAAAGTATAGCGAGAGTGATTGGAGAGCAGACGGCTCTTTAAAGGGGTCCTATTATGCTTTTTCACTCTTTCAACTTTAGTTAGTCTGTAATGTTGCTGTTTGAGCATAAAAAAAGATCTGTGAAGTTACAAAGCTCAAAGTCCAATTCAAAAGGAGATATTTTATTTAACAGAAATCACTTTTCAAAAACTACAACGAACGACTCGTTTGGACTACAACGTATATTTTCCGGGATTTGTGATATCACAAATATCGACGAATGGGACAAGACCTGGTTGAGCTGCACTAGAGAAGGCAGCGAGTGTTATCACTACTTTCCCAAGGCAGACGAAATTAGAGTGGTTACAATCATCCGATTGTGCCAATCACAACACACACTGGCCCAGCTAACCAATCACAGCACATTTCGTATTTCAGAAGGCGGGCCTTCATTTGATACAGGAACTATTCGAGCCGTTCATGCCAGACTGGGGAGAGAGGTGTTGTAATAATGTAAAATATGTGAAAAATAATGTGTTTTTCGAACAACCTAGTATGAGAGCCTGTTCTAGTACACCCCCAAAACAAAATCAAGACTTTGTAAAAGAGCATAATAGGACCCCTTTAAGCTTTTGAATCGCACTCGCGGTCCTTTGATGTCATACGCCGATCGGTCTGCGCAGCGCCGATGCATCTCAAACATGCCATCAGAACGCATATGAAGCTCTTTTCTTCTTCTAGTTGCTTCTAGGCGTATTTACACATCATATCGCCACCTGCTGGTCTACATGTTTATTTAACCTGTGATGTCACGAATCATTTAACTTTATATATATCAATGCCCTAGATAAATTAGATTTAGTAACGCATATTAACATTTTAATACCTGCAAAAATTTGGAATTTGTTTGACTACCTTATGCATAGTAGCTACCCAATGAAGACGAGTATGTGCTATAAAATAGGTAGGCCACGTATTTTGAAAAGAAAAAAATACACTTTAATTTCAATTAATGTAATAATAGCTAATTATTATTATTATTATTATTATTATTATTATTATTATTATTATTATTATTACTGCTTTATATACAGTAGTTAGAACATTCTATGTGTCTTTCTTTCAGTTTTGTTGTATTTTCTATTGGCACAACAAAAACCTTCTTTCCAGAGTTTGCGAGTTTTGCGAGTTGTCAGAGGAAAATCAATTGAATAATGCTAACTGAAAATAATAAAATAACAGAAGTGGAAAACAAACGAGTTAAATATTAATTATAAAATGAAACGCTACTTTTATTTGATATTATTAATATGAAATATTAATAGTGTACATTCAATAAAGTAAACTTAAAATAAACGTGTTATAATGAGCATAGTATAAGTATGTGTACCATAGTGTAAATCACCGCTAGATGCCACTAGATTCACATTCAACTGTGTCTGGTTTCAACAGACTGATTTGAGTTGATCCTCGTAAACGTCAAGTCCTGCGAGGTACGGTCAGTGTGCAGTGAATCGACTGTAAAGAGACATTTATTAGTGTAATGTAACATCATTTTTTCTTATAAGCCTTATAAGATCAATACATTAATTAAAGTGTCAACATCAATTAAGAAACATGCATTTATTTCTCAAAAAGTGCCATGTTTAATCAAATTAATTTGACTAGTCTAATTCAAAGTATTTTGTTATACTGCTCTGTTTAGCATATGTTGTAATGTGAGGAAGATGAATCCAACTCAACATAACTGTGACCTTTATAATTATGCAAATTAAAACACCTCATTTATCTTCACTGTTATTTTGGGAAAGGAATCATTTTCAGGTATGCAACTTTTAAAATGAGCTCTACATGAGTCATTTGTCATCCTCAAAAGTGCCTTGCACGATGGTGAATAGTGCTCTTGATCCTGGTTATGAATTATGTCTCATAATGGACCCAATTTTTACAAGCTCGTGTGATGTTCATTATTACCAAGTATGTTTACACACACAAGGAATTTGACTTGACGACAGGAGCTTCCAGTGTAGAAGAAAGTACAAACATAGTGCAGACATACATGATAATGTAGACATACATAGGAATAACACAGTAGGGATGTAATATAAAACTAATATAATAAAAAATAAAAAAAATTGAAAAATTGAATAATGTACTATATACAGAAATAGAAGTATAGGAAAAAATTTAATTGTTTAGATAAATGTACAGATATGTTTATTAGTGTGCAGATATGTTATTTACAAAGTGTGCAGTTTAATATAAATATACTATGTTAGTTAAAATATATATTAAAAATATATATTTTTGCCTAACAGTAGACTTTCAGAACTGAAAGTATACTCATGTACTTGTAAGCATCTAAGGTGAAATAATTATGAAATTAACATGCATTTATTTAAAGGGGTCATATGATGTTTCTAAAAATAATATTATTTTGTGTATTTGATGTAATGAACTGTGTT
>NW_015505820.1:418067-423908 GCF_001515645.1 Sinocyclocheilus grahami
TAGTCGTGTCCTCTTTTGGAAGACCAAACAAAGTAGTTTCGCTTTCACAACGAAAAACACAGTGGCTTAGCATGAGCGGAGGCGGCAGGGTCGAGAATGGCGCGCCCGGCGGATCCGACGAATTAGCGACAACCACGTGACGGACCCCGGGCTGGACTCCGCTTCGTCCACGGTGAAAGTTGATGTATTCCCTCAGCGACCAGCACGGATCAGCTCCAGGCATGACGAAGCGGATATCGTCCTCTTTTGGAAGACCAAACAAAGTAGTTTCGCTTTCACAACGAAACACAGCGCCTTCACGACATGGTGGCGGCGTCAACAACAATACTACTGCAAGAATAAAAGTTACGCCTTCTTTCTTTGCGTGAACATTTGGGCGGCGTTATGCAAATCTTCCCACATCGTGACATAGACATGTGGGAGCGTGTTAGAACGAGCCGTTTTAGGTAGGAAACTTTACAGATCTTCTTTATGCACCAAGAGCTTGTAACACTCCAAAGAGAAAGGAAAAATTTAAATCACATCATATGACCCCTTTAAGTACAGTAATTATGAATGTAAAACATGATAGATAGATAGACAGATAGATAGATAGAATTTTTAAATTATATTTATTTATTTAAAAATTATTCATTCAAGTTTTAAAATAAATGTCTTTAAGTGTTGGTACTGCACTTTCTCTCTCTCTCTCTCTCTCTCTCTCTCTCTCGCTCTCTATAACTGATTTATAAATAACTGACTTTTTAAAATAAATATATAAATATAAACTGAAATAAATAAATAAAATAAATATAACTGAAATAAATATAATTGATTTTATATTAGCTTCTTTCATTTTAACTCTAGTTCCAACACTTTATACTGCTTTTAAAGCATGTTATCTTAGCGAGTAGCATCTTGTTTTTTCATTTTTGTACTTAGGTGCTGGAGATACGCTACAAGTGATGACAAACACATTACTCTCATCAATATTGCATTTTCCCTTTCTTTCGTCCGCACCACAGAGACACAGAAAAGAGGTCCCTGCTTTATTTTAAGATGGGCTATTCTTTATCTTGCGCTTTGTGGGAACACACAGGAGAGATGCAGCCAGTGGACAAATGCATTTCACCTTGCACAGAGTGCATTTGCAGGAGCCGGACAACAATGGCTCAGAGAATACTCCAGAGGGATGTGGCGAAGGCCTGAAAATGGATTCCGAGGGGCCTGCGGATCCGAGGCTTTTTGCCGCCACACCTTCCTCCAGAGCCGCACTTTCCCCCTCACACACTCTCCCTTCCTCTCTCGCTCTCCAGGAGAGCAAAACAAGCAGCCGGGGCAATCACCTGACACATTTCCATCCAATTTCCACTGTCGAATGTGTTCATTTTCGGCCCTAATGGCATGTCATTTCAGCGGAGCCTTTGGTCAAGAATTAATCCTGGAATCAAAACAGATTTTCCGGGGAGCAATCTTCCATCAAGTATTGATTTTTTTACACTCACAGAGCCTGTACTCCCTAATTTAACCTGACAGCACACTGCACAATGGACTAGAGAGCACCTTGGCGACTCGCAGAGGGAACTCTCTTGCGTTTTCTTTTTCTCTCTTGCTCCCACTTTTCACCCTCTCACTCCCCCCCCCTCTTTAGAGCAGCTTTTCAAAAAGTCAGGGAGAAAAGGAGAATTTTGAGGAGAGAGGTTTAAAAACAAAGGACTTTGCTATAGTCACGTAGAAGGATAATGGGAGATACAGTCACTGTTTTACCTCTAATTATGCTTTCAAGAGCATCACGTCCAAGGCGTGTAGGACAGAGAAGGGCTCTAGGAAAAAGAAAAGAGGGAAATTAAAAGAAAGAAGAAAAGGGGGAAAGAGAGAGGAGTGTTTTCCAGGGGCTATCAGGTATCATTATGGGCCTGTTGACATCCAGGACTCTCTATGCACCTCTAAGATTTTCTCCTACACCTGCAGCCATTTTCTTTCCCTGAGTGGGAGAAAAGGGTTTCATCAGGGCCTGGAGAGGAGGAGAGGGGGGACAGGAGAGTCTGAATGTTCAGGGTGCAGCTGACCACTAATGAGTGGACCCTCCTGAAAGGGCTTCCAAAACCCTCTACCCTCAACTTGTCTCTTGGCAGAGGGTTTCCAGCTCATTTTGGAATTTCTGGGTTTCCAGCTCTTATTGTCTCTTGTAGAACCAAAAAATTAAAAGATGAGTTGCCATTGAGAAGTCTTTTAAGTCAAGCCCCTGTCTTAAACAATTAAATATGTATATTTTGTAAATTTTGAAAACAAAGAGATGCATGGGAAATTTACTTAAAGTAGTATTTAAATCAAATGAAAAAGGACTTTCTGATTAAATTATCTTATTGATCTTATTGTGAACAATACATCCATATATCTGTTTTTTTATATATAATATATATTATCAAAATGTAATAACTGTTTTCCGGTGAAACAGCAGATTAACGTTCATAAACCGAAGTAATGGAAATTGTGGTCTTTGTGTACACATGTAGGAACAGGCTGTGGTCAAACAGGAATATTGTCTTTGACTCTGTGAAAATCTGTGAAAAAGTAGTGATTCCCAAAGCCCAGGATATGCAGGAGGTAAGTCTGAATGTTCAGGGTGCAGCTGACCACTAATGAGTGGACCCTCCTGAAAGGGCTTCCAAAACCCTCTACCCTCAACTTGTCTCTTGGCAGAGGGTTTCCAGCTCATTTTGGAATTTCTGGGGTTCCAGCTCTTATTGTCTCTTGTAGAACCAAAAAATAAAAAGATGAGTTGCCATTGAGAAGTCTTTTAAGTCAAGCCCCTGTCTTAAACAATTAAATATGTATATTTTGTAAATTTTGAAAACAAAGAGATGCATGGGAAATTTACTTAAAGTAGTATTTAAATCAAATGAAAAAGGACTTTCTGATTAAATTATCTTATTGATCTTATTGTGAACAATACATCCATATATCTGTTTTTTTATATATAATATATATAATCAAAATGTAATAACTGTTTTCCGGTGAAACAGCAGATTAACGTTCATAAACCGAAGTAATGGAAATTGTGGTCTTTGTGTATAGCTAGTTACACATGTAGGAACAGGCTGTGGTCAAACAGGAATATTGTCTTTGACTCTGTGAAAAAGTCCTCTACTTGAGTGATTCCCAAAGCCCAGGATATGCAGGAGGTATTCTAAAAAGATTGAGATTTTGCTTTGTTAAACCTATAAAACACTAAATGAAGAGACAGTAGGACTGTTAAAAGGTTAAAATAAGGGTTGGAAATTTATTACATATCTATTTTGTTTCATTTTATCAATGCACATTTACTTTGATTTATTTAAAGCTCTTTCTGATTGGTTGTTTGTGTTTTGTTTAGAAATCCAACGATTTACACTAATTGATGGGCCTGTGAGGGAACATAAAACGGTAATAGATTATTCATTAGGGCACAGTTTTGTGTTTTAATATATTTATTTTAGCAGCCATATATAATATAGAATATAAATATGGTATTATATTACATTTATATTATATTATATTATATTATACATTGTTTGGTAGTATTTATGCACTATTCTGCATTGCATCCCAGAGCCCATGCAGGTTTTTTGTAGTCTCACCTCAGAGTTCTTACTGAGCACTAAAACGCCGCATTAGCTGCTAAAGATAAATGGAGCGGAGGGCAATTGGATCTGTTGTTCCAGTCACATCTCCATCAGCATCAGAGGCAGGGGCATTATTTACCCTGCTGATAATGGAGAGGAGAGAGGACAGAGGGAGAGGATTGTGCTGGGAGCCCATCCACTGACACCTCAGACAGGCTGTGAGCATCGGTAATTGCCCCTCCGGAGGCAACAAGGTGTGCACAAACAGCAGAGATGCCTGAGTGGCTATATATTTGTGTATGCGCCTCGGAGTGTGCGAGGGAGACGCGTTTGAGGGATACGGCGACAGTTCGTTTTCCTAGAACATCGTCCCGCCACACGTCCACTGCTGAGGAGATAAGCCAAGAGAGCACCTCGCCGCTGATGGAAAAACAAAAAGGACAATTTAAAATCGCGCAAACACGCGCACATTCACCCACAGCCGAATATTCTCTCTCACTTTCCTTTTCAGAGTGTCTTGACTGATATTGAAAAGTAATCCATTTGAGCTGCTGACATTTCATAATGTTTTCTCCTCTCTTGTCTTCCTTCTCTCTTTCTGTCTCAGGGCAATTTCTGACACTTGGAAGTTGAGCAGAAGCGCGTTCCATTGAAGCAAGCAGTAAATATGAGAGGATTCTGCTTTTGAAAAGCAGCATGAAGTCTAGCGTGAGGATAATTATTGCTTTCACTGCCCTGAACAAATCGATCGAGATACGCTGCATTATAGAGACTTCTGCTTTTAAGAGAAGTTGGTCCACAACCAGGATGTGCTTCTGTTTTTCATAACGGATGAGAAAACATTAAGCAGAATGAAAACATCGGTGCATTCGTCTACCTCATCTTGTGCTGAAGTTCTTAGAAATCAGCTAGAAAAAATACAGCTCAGTCACAGGTTTGTTTCATAAAATATTTGGCAAAAACACAATATACAGAAGTTGTTTGTAGGTATATCTGTATTACATTAGACAGGATTTACATCCATTCAACTAAGGTTTGTTTAGATGACTGGCTAACTGTACAGCATCTCAGTTATTGTGATGTAAACAAATAAATGGATGTGACGATCTGAATTAATAATTCAGTTTAATATCTTGTTCCCTTTCATGGGAACTTCGAACTGCGTCCTCTAGGGGTCGCTATGGGGAACGCCTCGTCGGGACCCGTGTCTGAAGCATCCATTGAAAAAAAACACCAACTCATTGGCCGGCGACAGCCATGACGTCACTACCGGTGCGACTATAGTATAAATAGGCGCCGGGAGCTACACATCATTCTCTTCTTCGTCTTCATTGACTGTTTTGTTTGAAGCGTGCATTTCTGTGGTAAGAGCGATCTCTATTTATCTCATTATGGAGAGCACTAGCAAAGCATTTAAGGATGTGTGCATCCATGTTGACGTTGTTTAACATCTGATGACACACATGATCTATGCGTTGTTTAGTTTGGGCAAAGAGCACGCACGCGATGTCTCCGAGGGGGCAATCGGCGTGCACTGCGAGCGTTTTTTCCAAGGAAAAAAGCTTCGCTCTCGTTTGTCTCTTTTTTCGAGGAAAGAGGGGCAGCCATCTGCTTCCGGCGATCCAGGACCTGCCGCTGCTAAGGCACGGAAGGGAATGAGCTCGTGGGGATCGCAGGTGGATCTGGCCGATGAGTTTGAAGGGGGGTTTCCCTTTCGTGATCGTCGGCTGTGCACGAGAGTGAGCCGCTGGAGGATGATATTATTTCATTAACATTGTCTGATTCAGGGGCTATTGCTCTGCTGGGATCAGCCCAGCAAAAGCAGGAAATAGCTGAGGAGGGCAAAGAAGCTGAGGCTGAGCCTTCCCAATCCTCCTGCCCTGCGTATGATGAGCTTTTGGAAATTATGGATCGCTCCACGGCGAGGCTTTACTTGCCGTGAAGCGGGTGAAGAAGTGACGTCGCGAAATATCTTGATAAAAGTTATTTTTCTGGCCATAAACCCTCCAGCTCAGGTGAGCCTTCCTTTCTTCCTGTTTTTTCATATAAAGATTGAGAAGGAATAGAAGAGGCCGTTTTTCTTCATGCATCCATCGATTCCAGCATACAAGTTATGCCAACATCGAGGCGATGCGCAAAAGCGGTTATGAGAAGATGCCCCTAGACGCTAGCCAGCTATCTCTCTATGGGTGAGATGTCCTCTAAGACTCCCCTCCTTGACATCTCGCTCGGATGCCAGGGCATACGCAGCAGCAGC
>NW_015505820.1:424775-425840 GCF_001515645.1 Sinocyclocheilus grahami
TTATGCTTTGCGCACTTTCTAAAATCCACATAGCTGGTAAGTGTGCACGTTATGCTTTGCCCACTTTTCTAAAATCCTGTATGGTAGGGATTATGCATTTTTGACCTTGTTCCCTTTTTCTGAGTTGGTTAGACACCGGTTCCTTGGGCTCCACTCAACTAGTGTGTCTCTATCGATACACTCTGGAAGCATCGCTCCCCTCACCAGTGAGGGTTATTATGAGTATGGTGCTTACTTTTGAGCGTTAATCCTCTCTGAGGAGTTGGATGTCTTGCTCCATGGGCTGTCCTCGTGGTAGTTTGAGCAGTGCTCCCCTTTTTTCAAAGGGTTACCTGGAATGAGCAACGTTATTCCTTTGAATTCGGAGTTCTCCTCTCACATGAGAGTTGAGTTCTCTGTTTTTCCAGAGCACCTGGAACCAGCAGCATCAGGAGGATTAGGCCCTTCCTCTGCCTCCCTGATGCACTGAGTGTTTGGCTAGCTTGCAGTATGCTTACTCTTCTAAATTTTACAATCATGCTGCAGGTCGAGCCCCCTCTCGGGAGAGCTCGGTTTGTGCTCCCTCAGCCTAGGTAAACTACTGCTAGCCGTTCCAGCATCGGAACATGCTGTAGGTCGAGCCCCCTTCTCGGATTGAGAACTGGGTGTGTTGCTCCCTCAGCTGAATAATTGCTAGCTGTTCCACCATTGGAACATGCTGTAGGTTGAGCTCCCTCTCGTTGAGAGCTGGATGTTGCTCCCTCAGCTACAGATTTACTGCTAGCCACTCCAGCATTAAAGCCTTAGACGTAGCGTTTGGGGATACGCTATTTCTATCTATGGGCTGCTCATTCAGGGTGCCACGAGAACCCCTAGAACGGTATTCAAGTGTGTGCACGTTATGCTTTGCCCCCTTTTCTAAAATCCACATAGCTGGTAAGTGTGCACGTTATGCTTTGCCCACTTTTCTAAAATCCACATAAGTGGTAAGTGTGCACGTTATGCTTTGCCCACTTTTCTAAAATCCTCTATGGTAAGAGTTACGTGCAAAGACTTCGTGCTCTTTTTGAGTGGTTTAAAACCCCG
>NW_015505820.1:426979-427682 GCF_001515645.1 Sinocyclocheilus grahami
AAAATAAAATAAAATAAGCATGAAGTTTCACCCCTGACCCTTCCCCTAAATTAAACCTCAGTGGGCCGTAAGTAGATTGAACTAATTGATATGATTTCGCCACAAACTTACCAAATTGTAAAATAGTTACGATTTACCACGAAAGTGTTGAAACATGCCTTCCCATGTAGTTTTGATCAAAAAGCAATGCTTTGGTCAGGATGCATCATTGTGGTGAAATAACAGCAAAATACACTAAGGTCCAAAAGCCTGATATTCTATGAGTGATTCAAAATCTAATCTACATCCATAAATAAGTTGAAGGTATTTCAGGTTATGAAATTTTGAAATAATATTGAAGAAAATGTTTTTTATTACATTTAATAAAAATATTCAAGACACTTTTTCTTGCTTACATTGACATTTACATGATACTTTTTGGATCATGCTCAAATCATGTTGATCACAAATTTAATTAAAGCAAAAGGAGTCAAACCAAATACTAAGGCCATACAGCAGCAGAATACGGTTATCAGTCCTGTATTTGAGTCCTTAATATGGTTAAGCACAGTACGGTTATATACAGGTGTGACAACCGCATTCTGTAACCGAACTCACATCCGTAACTTTTCAGGACTCCATTCTTGGAAAACACACTGTGTGAACGGAGCAGTACTGGACAACTACACTGTAAAAAAAATTCCGTAAAATTTACGGTAAAAAA
>NW_015505820.1:429101-429448 GCF_001515645.1 Sinocyclocheilus grahami
CACCTAGCTTTTTCTGCAGCAGTTTATTTCTGCTACAAAAGAAGTAATATCGCCAACTACAGGGCACTGAAAGTTCTATATCGTGTGCTTTTTGCCTTTACTCACTCAAACTTGTCAACAAGGCTACTTTACGTGAATGCAGGTAGTTGTGAATCACAGGTGTTTGATGAGGACATGACTGCAGCTGGCAATTACTTAATTTTACTTAAAATTATTTTATTTATCCGTTAAACTGAAGATACCTTTTTAAAAATGTTTTTATTTTTTTAGTTTTAGTTTGGTCTTAGAAAATAAACGTGATTGCTCTCCTCATAAATCAACTCTTTCTTGTTTTTCACTGGCATGTC
>NW_015505820.1:429800-430968 GCF_001515645.1 Sinocyclocheilus grahami
TACAGAGCTAATGGAAAATATGATGAAATGGAAGACAAAACAAAATAATATCAAAATAGCACAACTTTTAGCCTACAACTGAAAAATACATCCGCTACTTCTGAAACAAAGAACAGGATGAGACGAAAGGACAGAACAAACATCTTCAACATCAGTTCTTAGCCTAATGATAATAATTTATGTTGTGTGTCCTTCTTTATGATTAATATTTATTTATTTACCACTCTTCAATTTACCAGCCAGTCATGCTTTCAAAGGCTTCATGGACAAGAGAAGCCGTCACAAACTTCAGAGTTTACTTTCAAAAGCCTTTCAGCAGAGAATGTGCTTTCTCGCTTAGAGACGGCTCATTATTGTTATCTTTTGCCACAAAGAAATGAAACATTGATGTGAAATAACCCTGGTATTGTAACGGAAGAGGTCTAACACAACAGGTTAGTATATATAAAACAGGTTTATTTGGTCACAGAGAGTACTGGGGTAAGGTCCAGAGGATGTTATGGTGGATGAATAGTTCGAGGGATATGATGAGTGGGGGGATCCGAGTCTTTGGCTTTACAGGAGCTGGAATGTAGGCAGGAGGAGCACACACCTCAGCGATCCTTGAACAAGGAGACACTAGGAGGAACATAGGAGGTAAGTAATGCAGGAAGTATTCAAATGGAAGTAGTAGCAAAGTCATCGAGTCCTCTACGTTTATACGAGTCAAGTCACCTTTATTTATATAGCACTTTTAACAATACAGATTGTGTCAAAGCAACTGAACAGCATTAATTAAGAACATAGTGTGTCAATAATGCAAAATGACAATCGTAAACACTAATTTTTCAGTTAAAGACAGTTCATCATTCAATTCAGTGATGTCATCATCCAGCTCAGGTTAAAGACAGTTCATCATTGAATTCAGTGATGTCAACATCCAGCTCAGTTTAAATAATATCTTTGCAATCATGTCAACGATAACGCTGGAAATGAAGTGTCCCCAACTAAGCAAGCCAGAGGCGACAGCGGCAAGGAACCAAAACTCCATCGGTGACAGAATGGAGAAAAAACCTTGGGAGAAACCAGGCTCAGTCAGGGGGCCAGTTCTCCTCTGACCAGACGAAGCCAGCAGCTCAATTCAAGGATGCAGCAATGTCACATTGTGCAGAGGACTCATCTGGTTCCT
>NW_015505820.1:433303-434300 GCF_001515645.1 Sinocyclocheilus grahami
ATCGTTGTGATTGGGTGGTGGTGGAGCCTGGTCGATCTGTTACAGGCATAGATTCTTCTCTATTGACCCTATGGAAATCTAAATTAATGGCTGCTGACCCTGGAAGCCTGTGGGCCGTTGGTTTGCTTTAAGGTGTGAATTCAGCATTGAAAGCTTGTTCGACTATAAGGAGAAATGCGTTTCTGTGTGACTCTTCACTTTATATCAGCGATTACATGGAAGGACGGCACATTACAGAGGACAGAATGAAATATGACTATTGTTCAGAGGAACAGACGAATCAGTGTGAAATAAAGTGGGTTTAACATGGTTAAAATAGCTGGACAACATGTCTTTTAAAGTCTAAATGGGATTGTTTTGCAGAATGAATGTTCACTCTTGTGAATCCACCACTCTGTTACGTGAAAACTGTTTCTGAGGTATCATTTGAACTATGTGCAAGCAATTTAAAGTTTTATCATCACTACCCAGCTATTATTCACCATCATACAGCTTTTAAGCTTTTGTTGTTTTAAAGTTGTTATATAACGTTTCTGCACTAAAACCTGCACTAGAGATGTGCATGACTTAGTAGCGTAGGGGTGAAGATTTCTGATAGTGATCCAATCTGATGCTAGCTGATAAAGATTAGGCAGGATGAATGCTGATCTTTATTAATGGAAGAAGTGAGAGATTATTAAGCTCAAGTGTCCAGTTCTCCAATTTACGAAAGCGACCATTGAATTTAAATAATTCAGCTGACCTGAATCAATTAATCCTCTAAACTCTCATAATGCACTCAAAATGCCTATACAATTTTTGCATTCCAGATTAATTTGGACACGAAGAATCTGGGTTTTATAAAACAGTCTTAAATTAATATTTTTCAACTAAAACCATATCGTATGTAATACGATAGCAAATTAATGAGTGAATGTGAAACATGTTAAAGTTAGTTATCACGTTATTACAATGTTATTACTGTACTTACCCTTTTTGATTAATTAAAAAAAAAAAA
>NW_015505820.1:434726-436331 GCF_001515645.1 Sinocyclocheilus grahami
GTGTGTGTGTGTGTGTGTGTGTTCATGTGTCTATGTTTACCAGTGTGTGTTCTTCAATAAATCTCGAAAGGTTTTCCATCATCTTTCAAAAACAATTGAGTTGAACCGCAAAGTTTTCTTTCTTCCCCATTTATATGAGGCAATTCCAGGCAATTAAACTCAAAAATGTATCTTACATAGCGAAAGGAGATAACCAAATAAACAATGCAGAAACTAAACAATAAAATAGAAGAAAGTCATGTAACAATGTCTGTTCTATACACGTGACCCTGGAAAGCACATCATAAAGAAAAGCATGTGAGAATCAATCTATGATAGTCATAAAAACTACTTACAAACATATACACAAGTCCTTTATGTTTTGTCGTGAACCATTGCACAAAGGTACCATGTTATGACATTGCTAAATACTTAGCAGGACAGTGCTGAGGTAATTTTAATGATATACTCCGTTTAATCAATTTCCTTCAATTCAGTCACATATTTCAAGATTGTCAGCGACATTTAGCCATTTCTCTGTACAATGTGCATATAACTATTGAGCTTTGGTCCAGCATTGAAAAGATGAGCAAAGGCAGAACTTAGATTCTCGTCTCTTGGTTTTAATTTTTGGTTACAGCTTTATTTCATAAGCCTGTATACCTTAAGACGTCCTGTCTCTGCAACCACACACAAATACCATGCTTCTGAATTCATGAAAATGAATGCGCTGGGAGAATGTCATCTTATACAATATGAGTTAAAGTAATTAGACAGGTCTTTGAATGTGAGTCAAGACATTAGTTATGTAGCTGTCAGAAGCCAGACAATTTTTCTGTAACTATAATCATAGCAAATGTCCACTGTAATGAACTACATTTGCATAAATGCCCCAAAAGATTTTATTTGTTCTTGCCATTTCTGTTCATTGCTGATAAGATAGATACAGACTGAATTAAATATCAAATTCATGATGCAAATCAGTAAAATCATATGATTGTTTCATAGGAAGGAATATCAACAGGATCGTCACTGCTATCATGAGTACTTTTTAGATATTTTTGCCTGTTGATAAGTATTTAAATGCCATACAGCTAATTCCAAAACATTAATGTGGCAGAAAAAGACTTAATTTATTTGTAAACTGAGACTTTTTACTGTCTTAGTTGTCTTTTAGTATGAAGTGAATATTCATGTCCACAGCAAAATACTTTTAATATTAACATTATCATTGAACTGTAGGCTATTTTAACATCAGCATTAAATCTGTTGTTTTGCTTTCTGGATATCAGTCGACCACTGTTTTTAATTTCAGTTGGAATGCTTGTTATACAGTATAAGAATTATACAAAAAATAAAAACAAAAAAGAGACTAGAGTCTAGAAAACAACTACTCTACTGATTACTGTAAATCTACCTGTAAGATGGGCTGAAGGTTTGTACGATGGTGCAGTATTTGGACAATGGATTCTTTTTATATATACTGAGGTGTATATTCAGTCAAATGCTTTGCTTCAATCAAATATGTCCAAAATTAGCATTTTCCAGTCATTTCCATCTGAGAGATTTTGACTGACACAAGTAAAAAAAAAAAAAACCTTAAGCACCAAAATGAAAAAGACACAG
>NW_015505820.1:437574-438305 GCF_001515645.1 Sinocyclocheilus grahami
AGGAAAAAGTGGCTTCTCAGGATGGTGTGTCTGGGGGAGAATTGAAAGAGAACAAGCTTACTCAAGTGCCCAGACCGGTTGAGGGGTTTCCTATCTGACCCAGTTGCCCAGAAGAAGGGGTCTCTTGGTCTAGGCCACCAATGGGACAGAGAGTTTTGTGGCCTCTACCCCATGGCTTCAGCTGTTGCGTGCTAAGAAACAAATTAATCTATGCCCAAAGACCTAGTTTGTCCACTCCAGTACATCATGTTCCTTCATGTGTTGCTTTTATTGACTCTCTGTACCAATGATGCACTGAACCAAGAGGACGCTTCCACAGGCAGGTCCAAAAACAAACAAGCAGCTGACTGATATCATAAAGAATGAATTCATTTATTGGCCTGGCATTTGTCTTGACTAGCGCTTCTGTACAATCAAATCCACAGATAGCATCACATACGATTAGGAATTCTCTCTTCTGCAAGATATTTTAATACATATTGTGAAATAAATAACACAAGCATGCAATAAAACATTTAAAGCATTATTCATTCACAAATGGCTTAAATTATTCACTCAAATGCAAGTACATTTTAAAACACTTCTCCAACTTTTCCATCTTCCTCAAGCAATCCTGATGCTCATTTAATGTTTAATGCTAATATATTTTCACCTTCACTTTTGAATATTATGCACGTATGGGTAATGTAAAATGTAAATTTAAATACAGAAATACAATGCCATTTTGAATA
>NW_015505820.1:438315-438789 GCF_001515645.1 Sinocyclocheilus grahami
ATTTTGCATTTTAAATTGAATTTCGCTACCTATATGCTTCCATAGAATATGTCTGCAAGTTTATGGGGTCTCCAGGAAGGTAAATCAGACTAATATTTAGGTCTTACTTTGCTAATGCTGTAGAAACTTTGCTTTCTGTTCAAAAACAATAATGGAAAATTTGTCATGGTAGCTAGTTTTACACTTCTTTAAACTAAGCACACAAAAGATACCGCAAAATTTCACATAGTAGCCACCTGAGCTGCAAGAAATATATTCCTGGTAACAGTTTAGTTCACTATGTGGCTTTTTATTTGGGTTTTCACTGAATTATGGGAATTGTTTTGAAATGTGAGTTGATAGATATATAAGATTTTGTCTTAAAAAGGTCGTCTAAAGCAGTAGTTTGATAAACAGGTCACAACCCAAAAATGGCTAAAAGCAAAGAACAAAATAAACTGTGCCAAATCTAAATTTTAAAAAGGGAGGCGAATA
>NW_015505820.1:439110-447885 GCF_001515645.1 Sinocyclocheilus grahami
GCCTAGGTATTTTACATATAGTTGAGCCATGGTAAAAAAAAAACAAAAAAAAACAAATTGTGGTCCCTCTCCACTTGTGGTCCCTCTTCCACATTGTTCAATGTAAAATCGGAAGCAAATCCCCTTGAGTAGCAACGATCTGATCTGAAGCCTGTATAATCAGCCAGAGTGTATAGTTACAGAAGATCCATAAAAAGAGCTTTGGTCTCCAATGACTCCACTGAACGGAGAGATTTCCAAAGTGTGTCTCATACAAACTTTAATGGAGAGATGTTTTAGTGAGTTTCCTGACCTGCGCTCCTATCTAACACATGGACATCTGTCAGGCAGACAGAAAAGCCCAGCTGAGAGAGGGGAGAGAGGTGAACTACTGCTCTCTGAAACAACACATAGTCTCTCTTGGTCCTGAACTCCTGGACAGGCTCCTGTGAGGAGGCCTTTGATGGAATCCATAATTTATAATTCTATAATTTTATATTATATATGCACACAGATTTTTTTTTTTTTATTATTTATTTTTTTTTATTCAGCCTAGGTATTTTACATATAGTTGAGCCATGGTAAAAAAACAACAAAAAAAAACAAATTGTGGTCCCTCTCCACTTGTGGTCCCTCTTCCACATTGTTCAATGTAAAATCGGAAGCAAATCCCCTTGAGTAGCAACGATCTGATCTGAAGCCTGTATAATCAGCCAGAGTGTATAGTTACAGAAGATCCATAAAAAGAGCTTTTGTCTCCAATGACTCCACTGAACGGAGAGATTTCCAAAGTGTGTCTCATACAAACTTTAACGGAGAGATGTTTTAGTGAGTTTCCTGACCTGCGCTCCTATCTAACACATGGACATCTGTCAGGCAGACAGAAAAGCCCAGCTGAGAGAGGGGAGAGAGGTGAACTACTGCTCTCTGAAACAACACATAGTCTCTCTTGGTCCTGAACTCCTGGACAGGCTCCTGTGAGGAGGCCTTTGATGGAATCTTAACTGGCATTTGAAAAGACGCCTGAAGCGGGGGCAAAGGCCCTCGCTCTTCCAGGTCCTCAAACGCACAGACTTTTTTTCAGTGTGGAGATGAGTGACAGCACTCTGTTAAATCCAACCAAGCAGGAAACAATACCGAAGTTCAGGCATATGCCGACTTATTTATTAAGTCATGTTTTATTCCATTTCTTAATTTTAGACACTGCCCTATCTAACACATGGACATCTGTCAGGCAGACAGAAAAGCCCAGCTGAGAGAGGGGAGAGAGGTGAACTACTGCTCTCTGAAACAACACATAGTCTCTCTTGGTCCTGAACTCCTGGACAGGCTCCTGTGAGGAGGCCTTTGATGGAATCTTAACTGGCATTTGAAAAGACGCCTGAAGTGGGGGCAAAGGCCCTCGCTCTTCCAGGTCCTCAAACACACAGACTTTTTTTCAGTGTGGAGATGAGTGACAGCACCCTGTTAAATCCAACCAAGCAGGAAACAATACCGAAGTTCAGGCATATGCCGACTTATTTATTAAGTCATGTTTTATTCAATTTCTTAATTTTAGACACTGTTCACTGCAGTAATACGTGAAATAAGTGAAATATTTCAGCTTCTGGTGGGAGAGAAACAGCAGGGCTTATAATAATGCTAAAGCAGGTGGAAACAGAATCAACAAAAATCAAATCCTTATCATAGCCATATAAAACTGTGGTGGGTTGTAGGAGTAACACTATTAATTAATTAATTTATTTATTTATGTATTAGTAAGAAAAGAAGGGAAGAGCAGGGATAATTGTTATTGGTCAATAATTGATCAATAATAAATGTGAGATTGGTATAAACATTTTAAAATTCTCTCATGCTCATCAAGGCTGCATTTATTCAAAAATCAAAAATACAGTACATGTCACAGATCTGCCAAGCTCTCTCACTTCCATTACCCAGCATTCCCTGTAACCTTAATACTAACCTCCTGCACCTGTCAGTGATTACTCCCTCATCAGTGCACTACTTAAGCACACACCTCAGCCTCAGTCCTTAAACATGGAAAGTCTTGCTTACCTGGTCTCTGCGTATTCCTGTGAAGATTCCTGGTTCTCCTCATCTGTTCACAAAGATATTTACCTGCTATACTGACCCAATGGTCCAGTCACTGAGGTGTGTGCTTTTCCATCCCCTTTGCCTCCTGTAAACATATAAGGACTGCTACCTTAATCTTCTTGCCGCTGCTCGTTCATTTTCTGTCATTCTACCCACCTGTTCTCTCCCGATCCTGCCCTCTGCTCCAATAAAGTTTTGTCTGGATTCATCTAACCCCTGTTCAGTGTATATTTCTTATTTATGTATTAGTAAGAAAAGAAGGGAAGAGCAGGGATAATTGTTATTGGTCAATAATTGATCAATAATAAATGTGAGATTGGTATAAACATTTTAAAATTCTCTCATGCTCATCAAGGCTGCATTTATTCAAAAATCAAAAATACAGTACATGTCACAGATCTGCCAAGCTCTCTCACTTCCATTACCCAGCATTCCCTGTCACCTTAATACTAACCTCCTGCACCTGTCAGTGATTACTCCCTCATCAGTGCACTACTTAAGCACACACCTCAGCCTCAGTCCTTAAACATGGAAAGTCTCGCTTACCTGGTCTCTGCGTATTCCTGTGAAGATTCCTGGTTCTCCTCATCTGTTCACAAAGATATTTACCTGCTATACTGACCCAATGGTCCAGTCGCTGAGGTGTGTGCTTTTCCATCCCCTTTGCCTCCTGTAAACATATAAGGACTGCTACCTTAATCTTCTTGCCGCTGCTCGTTCATTTTCTGTCATTCTACCCACCTGTTCTCTCCCGATCCTGCCCTCTGCTCCAATAAAGTTTTGTCTGGATTCATCTAACCCCTGTTCAGTGTATATTTCCTGATATAAGGCCAGACCAACACCAGAATATGGATCCAGATCGGCCCGATCCGTTCCGGGAGCCACTGAAACTCTTAGTCGGGAAATAACTGTGCACAGGGCCATGCCTATCACTACCAGCACTTCCACTGCACCCGCTCCTTCACCTGTCTACGTAGCCAGTCCCATGGTCAAGCCAGCGCACTACTGTGGTCTGGAGGAGGACTGCAATGGTTTTCTTCTACAATGCTCAATGGCATTAGAAATTACAATGTTGTATCAAGCTGGTCCTGTTACTGCGTCTCTTCAAAATCTCTTCAAGATTTTTGGTCATCCAGTTGGAGATTCCTTTGTCTGTGATCAACTTTACCACCTGTGACAAGGAAGCAGTTCCATCACAGATTACGCCCTGAAGTTCCGAACTCTCGTTGCTGCAAGCAGATGGAACTAACAAACTCTTCTCACCACTTATCGCCAGGGGCTAAATACAGTGCTTCATTTGCAATTGGCCACTTACGATGACACCATAGGACTTGAGAAGTGTATCCAACATTCCATTCGAGTTGCTCGCCACATGCAAAGCTACTTAGAGGCTGATCCAAACTTGCAGTCCTCCCTACAACATCTCCAGCCAGAGAAATCTGACACTTCAAAACCAGAACCCATGCAAGTGGATAATACCCAGCTGTCTTTTACCGAAAGAAGCCATCGTCTTTTGTCCAAAATGAGCCTCCAAGCTACAACCTTACAAAAAAAACAAAAACGGAGGCTTGCGGCCTTGCATTGACTATTGGGCACTCAACAAAATAACCATTAAATTCCATTTTCCACTTCCCCTCATCCCAGCTGCTTTGGAGCAACTTCGGGGAGCCTCCATCTTTAACAAGTTGGACCGCCGAAGTGCTTACAACCTCATCCAGATACATGAGGGGGACAAGTGGAAGACCGCCTTCATTACTCTATTTGGGCACTATGAGTACCTCATTATGCCGTAAGGCTTGGTCAACGCCCCCTCCGTATTCCAGGACTTCATGAATGAGGTGCTCCGGGACTTCCTGAACCGATTTGTAATCGTGTGCATAAATGACATTCTTATCTACTCTTGAAGCCTGGCTGAACATCGCCGGCATGTTTCGGAGGTCCTCCAGAGGCTCCGCGAGTACAATCTGTTCCTCAAAGCTGAGAAATGCAGCTTTCATTGGAGTACCATCCTCTTCCTCGGTTACATAGTAAGCAAGAACTGGTTCAAAATGGACAAGGGGAAATTATCTGCTGTTACCTCCTGGCCCACTCCTACCATGGTGAAAGAACTTCAGAGATTCATTGGATTTGTGAACTTTTACCACCGATTCATCCAAAACTACAGTATCCTGACATCACCCATCACCTCACTGTTAAAAGGAAGGCCTAAGTCTCTGTTCTGGACCCCCGAAGCTGAAGAAGCTATGTAAGCCCTGAAAACCGCCTTCACTACTGCACCACTCCTAAATCACCCTGACCCCGAGAAGCCATTCGTGGTTGAAGAAGATGCTTCTACTACTGGAGTGGGTGCAGTCTTGTCACAGCAGCAGAAGTCAACAAAGCTCCTTCCATGTGCCTTCTTTTAAAAGAAATTATACCCGGTGGAGCCAAATTATGGCATTGGGAATCATGAGCTTTTGGCCATTAAGCTCGCCCTGGAAGAGTGGAGGCACTGGTTAGAGGGAGCTTGTCACCCTTTCGACCTCACTGATCATAATAATCTACAGTAATAATCTACAGTATTTAAGATGAGCAAAGAGACTAAACCCCAGACACGCCAGATGGGCGTTGTTCTTTACCCGTTTCCAATTCAGTATCTCCAACTGACCTGGCTCCCGAAACATTCAAGCTGATGCATTATCCCGAATTCATGCCCCCACTGACATCAACAGAGACCCCGAACCATTGCTTCCCTCCACTCTTTTTGTCAACCAAATCCAGTGGAGTATCGATGAACAAATCTCTGAGACCTCCAACAGTGAACCTGCTCTGCCGGAGTGCCCTCCAGATTGCACCTACATTCCCAGAAATCACTGTATTCCTCTCAACGAGTTGGCTCATTCATCCGTGGGTACTGGCCACCCGGGGACCGAACAAACCCTCTCGCTCCTACAACATCATTACTGGTGGTCTGGCATGGCTAATGACATCAAGCGTTTCATCCATGGAAGTCAATAGTGTGCAATCTCCAAAGTTCCATGCCATCTACAAATTAATGTTCACCTTTTATTTGTATTTAGCCTTCATTCAAACAAGAAATGTGAAATTCTTTCAATCCTGCATTTTTTTGATCCAAAATACAGCAAAAACAGTAACATTTTGAAACATTATTTTATTTCAAATTATTTTACTATTTAAAATAACTGTTTTCTATTTGAAAATATTTTAAAATGTAATTTATTCCTGTGATTTCACAGCTATATTTTTAGCATCATTACTCCAGTCAAATGATCCTTCAGAAATCATTCTAATATTCTGATTTGCTGCTCAAAAATCATTTATTATTATGTTGAAAACTTTTCAGGTTTCTTTGATGAATAGAAAGTTCAGAAGAACAGAATTTATCTGAAATAGAAATCTTTTGTAACATTATAAATGTCTTTATCATCACTTTTGATCAATTTAAATCATCCTTGCTAAATAAAAGTATTAATTTCTATAATTTCATACTGTCTCAAAGCTTTTGAATGGAATAGTGTATAATGTTACAAAAGGTTTTTATTTCAGATAAATGCTGATCTTTAGGTCTTTCTATTCATCAAAGAATCCTGAAAATAAAAAAATATGTTTTAAATATTGATAATCAGCAAATCGGCATATTAGAATGATTTCTGGATCATGTGACACTGAAGACTGGAGTAATGATGCTGAAAATCCAGCTTTGATCACAGCAATCATTTATTTTTAAAATATATTCAAATGAAAGCAGTTATTTTAAATAGTAAAAATATTAATTTTTTTTTTGCTGTACTTTGGATAAAATAAATGCAGGCTTGGTGAGCAGAAGAGAATTCTTAAAAAAAAAAAACACTAAAAATCTTACTGTTCAAAAACTTTTGACTGGTAGTGTAGGCTCATAGCCAGTATAAAGAGTATGAAAAGTGCAAACTGATTCTCTGCCAGCAGGAGGCGCTTTAAGAGCGGTTGAACTAGTAATGGCTGTAATCAAATCAGCTCCGCTCATGAACACTTCTTTATTAGATAAAATAAAAATCCCATCGAAACTTTTCTGAAGACAGTCCTTTCCCTTTAGAGATACATTCATATAAAACACCCGCGACAAGTTTTGATTTTAAAACGTGCAGTGCTCATGTTTATTCAATGAAGTCAAACGCCACGAATAAATCAATGTATGGGAATATATGGGAACACTGGTAATGTAGGCTATATCGAAATATCGGAAATGTGTTTAAAAACCATATCACTGTTATTGAAAAAAATATATATCGCGATACATATTGATATTGAATTATTGTCCAGCCCTAGCCCATCCCTTGATGCCCATGGTCACACCTAGGGGTGGATTTCATCAACAACCTACCTGTTTCTGATGGAAATACCTGCATCCTGGTTATCGTTGACAGATTTTCCAAAGCATGGAAACTGATTCCTCTGAAGGGACTCCCCACTGCCATGGAGACTGCAGAGGCCCGGTTTAACCTTGTATTTCGAAATTTTGAAATTCATGAGGACATTGTATCTGACCAAAATTCCCAGCGACAACCATCAATGGGTCTCACCCAGTTCCAGTGCATACTCGTCCTTCAGCCACCATTATTCCCCTGGTCAGGCGAGTCCTCGGAGAATGAGAGGGCATGGGACAAGGCTCATCAACATCTTCAGCGGACAGTGCGCAGACAAAAGATCTTTGCAGAAATTGGAAAAGGAACGCACCAGCAAACCAAACTGGACAACTTGTGTGGCTCTCTACGAGAGACATTCGTCTGTGCCTCCCCTGCCCTAAACTAAGTCCCTAATACATTGGTTTATTACAGGTCGTAAAACAGGTTAACCCAGTCACATACAAACTCAAGCTCCCCTCACAGTACAGAATTGAACCAGTGTTCCACATCCCCCTGTTAAAACCTCACTAGCCACCTGTGTTCCCGTACCACAGATCATCAATGACACCATCTACACAGTCAAGGAAATTCTGGATTCCTGACACCGTGTTGGCCGGTTGGAATATCTGGTTGACTGAGAGGATTACGGCCCAGAGGATAGATTCTGGGTATCTCGAGATGATATCTTAGATCCTGCTTTCTTCAGAGAATTTAATCTACACCCACATCGTCCAGCTCCTCGGGCCCATTGCAGGCCACCACAATGTCGGGGTCCTCGGTCTGCAGGAGCAGACCATGAAGAGGGGGGTAATGTCACAGATCTGCCAGGCTCTCTCACTTCCACCACCCAGCATTCCCTGTCACCTGAGCGCTAACCACCTGCACCTATCAGCAATTACTCCCTCATCAGTGCAATACTTAAGCACAGACCTGGCCTTAAACAAGGAAAAACTCACTTACCTGGTCTCAGTGTATTCCCATGAAGTTTGCTGGTTGTCCTCGTCTGTTTCCGAAGATATTTACCTGCTATCCTGACCCACTGGTACAGTCACTGAGGTGTGTGCTTCTCCAGCCCCTTCACCTCCTGTAAACATATAAGGACTGCTATCTTCATCAACTTGCTGCTGCTCATTTATTTTGTGTCATTCTACTCACCTGTTCTCTCCCAATCCTGCCCTCTGCTCCAATAAAGTTTTTTCTGGACTCAACTAACTCCTGTTCAGTGTATATTTCCTGACAGGACATTTAGAGTAATATTGTGAAATATTATTAATAATTTAAAAGAACTGTTTTCTACTTGCATATATACTGCATATATACTATATATATACAGTGGGGCAAAAAAGTATTTAGTCAGCCACCAATTGTGCAAGTTCTCCCACTTAAGTCATTCTACTCACCTGTTCTCTCCCAATCCTGCCCTCTGCTCCAATAAAGTTTTTTCTGGACTCAACTAACTCCTGTTCAGTGTATATTTCCTGACAGGACATTTAGAGTAATATTGTGAAATATTATTAATAATTTAAAAGAACTGTTTTCTACTTGCATATATACTGCATATATACTATATATATATATTGTGACGAATCGGCTGCCTCCCCCCTAATTATCATCATCACCCCATCCCTTAATTGCCGCCCTTCACCAGGTCCCGACAGGAGTGGGCGTGTGAGAGAGAAGGGGTGCAGAATCATCCAGGTTTGGTCTGATGAGGCACACCTGAAGTGAATGGAGCCTCGTCACCGCCACTCTTAAATGCCGAATGCGCCTCTCCCCGAGAGACCAGTCTCTTCCCCCGTGCATGCATGCTGGCGTCCTTGTGAGTCCAGGAAGGGAGCATTGAGGGATTTCCGGGCCACCGAAGACGCAAGCTGCCGGACCCGCGGTCCAGATGAGAACTGTACCCATTACATGGCTGTCTGGCCAGCATGCCGGGCGTCTAGTCCCGTCAAACGCTGTGGGCGAAGAAAAGGATGAAGCCGCTGGAAGAAGACGCCGCCCCTCGCGCCCCGGACCAGAGAAGGGGAGCGTGTGCGGTTCGCCGGACTCCGCCCCTTGCCTGGACCCTTCCTTCTCGAACACTGCCCCACCTTCACCATTTCCCCGCACAACGAGGACACCAGATCCCCGTTGGGATGCACCGATGCTGCGCTCTTGTACTCGTACTTGTAAAAATACCCAGATAGCAAAAGCCGATATCGCACAACGTGTGAATAGAGCTGTGTCCAGAAAAAGAAACACAGAGAACAGAACAACAGAGAGAAGATTCAGGGGCGTGTCTATGTGGTGGCCAGGGGTGGCACCGGCCCCCCCCGAAATC
>NW_015505820.1:448097-450674 GCF_001515645.1 Sinocyclocheilus grahami
CCGCCTACCAGATATCTTGCGATAAGCTTGTTTTTAGTAAATTTCTAACTGCATCTGGCAGTGGCGGATCCTGTGTAGGCAGCTGCCTAGGGCCGCTTTCTTCTCTTCTTTATACTTAATATTAAGCGGTTTCTATAGCATGATCTTAATGACAAATGTCGAGAGTGCATAATTTTTTCCGCGATCCATGTAATGCATGAGCAAGAATCTCTCCACTCGCAAGCGGATTTCCTTCACTCATACAAAACTGGATATGTGCTTTTAAATAATCTCTTTTTTTATGATTGGTCTCTGCTCTCGCTCAGATATTGCGTGTACACGCTCAAACGTTGTCCTCGCATCACTGAAGACCAGAAGAGCTTTTTTCTTCTAATTCAGGTGAAGAGTAGCCTAGGCTTTTCTTATTAAATGGAAGAAAACTTGTTATAGTCAGCCTTCTCTAGTTATTTATTTAATTATTTAATACTTATTTTAGTTAATTGCTTAAATTGTAAATATGTAAATATTATTATAATATAAATAAATAATTTTATTTAGTGCATTTGTATTTTGTTGTTTTTGTAGGCTATAAAATAAAAGCTTACCAACCAGAAATAATCACCGAGGGTGCTTCTGAAATTAGTGAGGGTGGTCTAGTCTTAATGCACATTTTCACATATTTTGTCCCATCTATTGCTATGGTTATCACTATGTCAATCACTACTACTTCGAGAGCGACTCCAGCATAAATAAGTGGATGTCTTTCCCGTTTCCCATTGCAACGTGTGTGTGGCCGAAAAACAAAGTTCTACATTTTAAATGGATAATTGCATAGAAAGCTCGCAAAGAGCGCTCCTTTTTTACCCACTAAAAACGTGCTCGTTTACTAACGTAACCTCGGTTCCCTGAGATACGGGAACAAGTACTGCGTCTTGCTTAAGACGCTTATGGGAAAAAGCCTTTTTTCTCCTGAACTGAAGCCTATTTCATTCACGCAGTGAAACTGCACGGCCATTGGTTCGTGCAGGGCTTTAAAAACGAACCAATGGCGCGCCAGCAGAGCTGCACGAACCTATGGTGATGAAGCCCACTAAAGCCCGCCAGAATGGGCGGGGCATCTACATTCCCTTTCGATACTTCACTCGTACTGTGTCTTGCTTAAGACGCATATGGGAACAGTCCAATCACACCGTGCTAATGTAGTGGAACGACTAAAGGTATAAATTCCATTAGCAACCAATGCTTATAGAGAAGTCAACAATAACCCAAGGCTAAGCGGGCTGAGCTTGGTGCGGTTACCGAAGCTGACAAAGAGTTGTTTCCGATCGCCTATAGGGAGCGGAACGCTCAATATAGATTCTCAACGCCCTGACGGGGCAGAGCAGAGATAGCTCTCTGTCCTCTTCAGTTGGAGGAAGCGCGGAGAGCGTAATGACCTGTGCTCTGAACGGAGTGGAGAGCACTTTAGGTACGTAACCGGGCCTCGGTTTCAGGACGACTTTAGAGTCGTTAGGCCCAAATTCCAGACAGGCAGGGTTAATTGAGAGTGCCTGCAGGTCTCCTATTCGCTTACTGATGCTAGTGCTAGAAGCAGAGCAGTCTTTAGCGATAGCGACCTAATGTTGGCGGCTTATAGCGGCTCGAAAGCGGGGCCCTTCAGGGCACTCAGCACAGTGGGCAGGTCCCATGAAGGGACGGTAGGGAGACGAGGCGGATTCAGCCTCCTTGCACCCTTCAGGAAGCAGATGACCGCGCTATTTTTGCCCACTGATTGGCCCTCAATAGGGACATGAGAGGCCGCTATAGCCGCCACATAGACTTTGAGCATAGATGGGGAACGACCCTTATCCAGCAGCTCTTGTAGAAAAGACAGCACCTTTGCTAATTCGGAAGTGAGAGGGTCTTTGCCGCGGTTTAAACACCAGGCGGAGAAAAAAGACCACTTTAAGGCATAGAGGCGTCTCGTAGATGGAGCTCTAGCCTCCGAAACTGTGTTTAAGACTCGCTCTGGGAGGCATGAAGGCTCCCGTTTAGCGGCCAGAGGTGCAGGGCCCATAGGTCGGGCCGAGAATGCCATAATGTCCCGTTCGCTTGAGAGAGGAGATCCCGTCTCAGTGGAACAGGCCAAGGGGCCGCTATCAGTAGCTGAGTCAGCTCTGATAGCCACAGCTGGTTCATCCACAGGGGGGCTACCAGGAGAACCCTGTGTTTTTGTTCCCTCACTCGCCTGATTACCTGTGGGATCAGAGCGATCGGGGGGACTGCGTAAAGAAGGAGGTTGGGCCAATCGTGGGCCAATGCGCCCTTGGTCTTTGAGAAATAAATTTGGCAGTGAAAGTTGTCTTCTGAGGCGAAGAGGTCTACCTCGGCCTTGCCGAAGATCTCCCAGATTTTCTGAACCGTTTGCATATGGAGCGTCCACTCTCCTGAGGGGACATTGCTCCTTGATAACATGTCCGCTCCCCGGTTCAATTTGCCCGGTATATGCACTGCCTTTAGCGAGCGCAGGTTGGGTTGAGCCCACTCTAAGAAGCGCTCCACTAGCATGAAGAGGCGCTTAGAAGAGAGGCATCCCTGGCGATTTATGTAGGACACAAC
>NW_015505820.1:450982-453777 GCF_001515645.1 Sinocyclocheilus grahami
CGGAGTCGAAGATTGTTCCCAGGAACGAGATTCGTTGGCTGGGAAGCAATGAGCTTTTGGCAAAATTGACCCCGAGTCCCAGGCACTCCAGGTGGCTGAGGAGGAGGGCTCTGTGAGATATTAGTTCTGCCTCCGACTGGGCCAGGATGAGCCAGTCGTCGAGGTAATACGGACTCCCATCTGTCTCAGAGGGGAAAGAGCCGCATCCATGCACTTCGTAAAGGTGCGGGGGGCCAGGGTCAGCCCGAAGGGAAGGACCGTATATTGATGCGCCACACCCTCGAAGGCGAATCTCAGGAATGGTCTGTGACGAGGGGCTATCTGGATGTGAAAGTATGCATCCTTCAGGTCCAGGGAAAAGAACCAGTCTCTCGAGCGAATTTGCGCGAGGATCTGTTTCAGTGTAATCATCCTGAGATCGAGATCGAGGATGGGCTGGAGGCCACCATCTCTTTTGGGGACGAGGAAGTAACTGCTGTAAAGGCCTGACTCGCTCTGGGTTGGAGGAACCCTTTACACAGCTCCTTTTGCCAGGAAATTCATCACCTCCGAGCGCAGGACATGGGCGTCCTTGATCTGCATGGAGGTGGGGACCACGCTGCTGAAGCGCGGGGGTCTTCGAGCAAATTGGAGTGAATATCCTCGCTTTATTATCCCCATAACCCATCTCGACACTCCGGGGATGGCCTGCCAGGCCTCGGCCACTTGGGGGCAGAACACTTACAAGTGATGGAAGAGGAAGTTTGCTCTCTTTTTGAAAATGTTTGTGTTTTTATTATTTTTTCCGCTATCACAGCGTTTGAATGCTTGGGCGCATGAACGGACCCGTTGTTCGCACAAAACACACTTCCCTCTGCACCCGGAGCTGAACGGGGTGTCAAGAAGTGTAAGAGAGGTTGCTTGAGGGGCGGTCCGGCCGTGGCGAGATCTGACCCCATCCTCTTCCTGTCTTGCAGATCAGGATGAAGCCTGAGGCGCCGGGTCCAACGCAATCTTGGGTCGGGGTCCCTGGCGCTTAGGAGGAGGGTAGCATTTGGCCGAGCAAGAGCGTCCCCGCGTCTGCTGCGCTTTAGCGGGCTGAACAGCGGGGGCGGCAGGTGCTGGTTTCGCGGGCTGCTAAGTCGGCGCACATTTAGGGCGGGGCAAGCTGAGACGGCAGCGGAGCTGGAGCGCTTAGGCAGGAAATGTCGCATAGCCTGGGACGATTTCTGTGCCTCCGTGAAGCGTTCAGCAAACCCTTTGACCGCTGGGCCGAAAAGGCTCTTGGGGGAGACAGGAGCATCAAGGAAGGGGATCTTATCCGCGTCCTTCATCTCCGTCAACGTCAACCATAAATGGCACTCGAGCACCACAAGGCTGGCCATCGATCTCCCAATCGCCTGGGCAGTGGTCTTGGTGGCGCGTAGAGCCAGGTCCGTCGCACTCCTCAGATCCCTGAGGGTAGCGGGGTCCCGGCCAGACTCGGCGGATGTGAGGATTTTGGCCTTGAAGACCTGAAGGACCGCCATAGAATGAAGCACCACGGCCGCCTGTCCAGCTGAGGTGTGGGCGCGTCCAGCGAGAGCTGAAGTAGTCCTACACGGCTTAGATGGGTGAGCGGCCTTAAGGACGGGTGAACACTCTCTCTGCGGCGAGAGCGAGGCACGCGGGATCTGGGCCGGCGTGAGCTCGCTCGTGGCTGATCGCTCGATCCCTATGCCCCGCTGTTTTTTTTCTCACAGGTCCCTGGGAGGAAGAAAACGGGAGGGCGCGGGGGGCAGAGTCGCTCTCTGAAAAGAAAGCGATCCGTGGCATACAGGCATACAGGGGAGGCAATAACGGCGCGGCATTTGCAACAATGCCGCTGCTCTTTTAGAAGCTCTTTGAAGTCGCCGGATGGCGGCAGGGGAACTGGACCAGAACTGCTGCGTCGCTGAAGAAGCGGAGAAGCAGGTCAGCTGAGCTGAGAGGTCCCGATTCCAGCTGCGAAGCCGTGTCAATGGCGAGCGGCTTTGGATCAGCTTGAGACGTAGAGTCGTCGCTGAAGGAGAAAAAATCTGAGAATCCTGTGGCGAGCGCCCACTTATATAGCCAGATGCCCCGTGTATACACTTTGTATGCTATAATGAAAGGATTAGATTGTGATCAGCACAGAACAAAAACTGCTGTGTGTCGCAACCTTTAGGTAAACCAGCATACATTCATGAGGATGATGAAAGTGTATTACCTTGAGTAAAGCCTTGAAGACCCCGCCCCCCTAGACACGCCCCTGAGTAGATTGTAGTTATTAGAGATACTATGAAGTACATGTAAGTAATTAATATAATGTTAATCATTTGATATCCATGCCTGTATTGCGGATGTGCGCGAGCTGATAAGCAGAGCGCGTGTGGCACAGATGCGTGAGCTTGTCGAGTGAATATCTCACAGACATCACTGGAAAGTTTGTAGTTCGGTCGGATATATCAAAAACAAGTAAGTAAAACAAAGCACAAGTTACTAAAGTTATTTCACGGTAAGGATAGAGAGAGCTAGAGAGAGAGAGCACGCACTTCTGTTGCATGATCTTGATTGCTGTTCGCTCCATTAGCGCATGCATTTGGATTACATCTAAATCATAAATATAAAGCAAACAAAAATTATAGGGGCATTCGCTATAAACAACATTTATATTAAACGTCAAGCACACGACTTTATAGCAAAAGTGAAACTAGCAGACTGTGTGAAATGTGCTAAGTGTCTCTCTCATTCTGCACCAATACAAATACAAAGGGATTTTGTTTTCCCTTAATAATAAAAACCTTCATTTAAAAACT
>NW_015505820.1:454928-456979 GCF_001515645.1 Sinocyclocheilus grahami
CTGCTGATGTTAACTAAACTAAAGCATGTGAAGTCTGCCTTTAAAACCAAAAACACTCTGCACACTGTCATGTCCAATGTCATACAAATGAACAAATAATGAAAAAATCCCCCTTGCTTTCTGACGAGATGAAAGGATGAATATAGAGAAAAAACATCACATCACCTGTTTACTTTGGAAACTAATGGCTTTTAATGTATGCTATAAATATCTAAATAATGCATGCGGATAAATATTTCACGCAGGATTTTTAAGACTTTCTGCACTAGTTTGAAGCTTCATTAGGAATTCCCTCACTCTCCCTGCACCGAGCAATTTCAGGTTTTATCGGTCGTATGTTGCTGATATGATGAAATTTTAAAAAGCGTGTGACGGCGGCATGTCAGATAAACACAAGTGTCTCATCAGACGAACCATAAGCCTTTTACAATCCCACTGCATTAAAATCAGAAGGACACAGGAAACTCTGAACTGTAAACCTTAATGTGTCACAGTGATGTTGTGTGGCAAGGTCAGAGTTCACTCAAACAAGGTTTGAGTAATTTTATATCAAGTGGTATTTAATGCATGTTGTGTTTTTATTATTTAGAGTATTCTTCATATTGCACTATATACTCCACATATTACACATATTTTGCACTTTCCTTGAATAGGGCATACATTGTCCTGTACTACTTTTGTAGAGTACTACAGGCACAAATCCCATGTTTATGTTGTAAGAACTATTATAAATGTTAGATATAATACTGCATCGCACAATTATTATTTTACAACATTATTTTAACTTATAGCCAAATAATGGTAGTAAAACATATATTAATTTGTTAACTAAGTACCACAAATGTAATATTTACACATTATCAGTTTATTAACAATTTATTGACTGCATTCATCAAGCTCAACAAGAACCCCCTTTTTTATTTATGGGAAATTAGTTTATCAGCAAATGTAAATCATTATTCGGTTCCAAAAAAGCCTCTTTTTTGATCTTTGAATCAATTTTTGAAATTGATCTTTTCTTTTCCTATTCTTATTTATTTCCAACAGCAAAAACCTCAAAAGTTTTGAGTTATAAGATATGGCATGCTCTGTAAATGTAATCTGACATCACATGTGTCCTCTTTTTGGTGCAGATTTCCCCCTGATATAAACAGTAACTACTGAAGTCCTCACAATGCACAACAGAATTTGAACTATAATGATGATGTTAAATATTTGATTTACTAATACTACAAAATGTCCTAGTTTATGGCCAAACCTGTGTCACTGTTGCACTCTGGAAAACCACATTTTATTACCGCTGAGAGTCATCATAACTGTGTTTTTTTGTGTGTGTATTATGTATGTTATGTTGTGTGTGTCAAACAAGTGCAGTGCTGTGGAAAATAATTTTCCCCTTGGGGACAATAAAGTTAAAGTTATAAGTTAAATGTCAAGCCCTGTCAAGTTACTTTCAGCTAAATGTCATGTGAATACATGGCAATGGACTTTAGAAATTATTAAGTGCTTTAAGTGCTTCTTGTAATACCACAGCTGATGTATTTTACATTAGAAACTGGATCTTCTCATAGACAGTGCAAAGATGAGTGGAGACAAGCATAGACTGGAATAAAATAGATGTGTCTGACATAATTGCACATCTGTTATGAATGTTTAACAACTCTGTTTAACATCTTAGTTATTTGTGGTTAAATATAAATAGGGTACTACTTGGATGTAAACCTGGGTGACACTAATGCGCAAAGTAGACTACTGTCAATCTACCTATCTATAGATTATGATCACCTGATTATGGTATTGCTTATGCTATAGTTTGCAAATTAACAAAAATTATTTTATATATTTTTTTCTTTATAGTTCTTTTCCTATTTATGTAATATAATATAATATAATATAATATAATGTGTTTTTTTTTAACTGTCAGTAATATTAGCTGTTAGACCTCCATACCTGCAGATGGCAGACTGGCTGTAGGCAGGGCCTTCAGTTGCACTGAGAGCCTGGCCCACCTGAGTTTGAGTCAGACCCAGAGACAGCCGGCGAATTTTAAA
>NW_015505820.1:457891-467473 GCF_001515645.1 Sinocyclocheilus grahami
GTGCTGTCTATTTCTTCTGATCATCCTTGAGATGGTTCTACACCTTCATTTGAGTCCATCTGTGTTTGATTATACTGATTGGACTTGATTTGGAAAGCCACACACCTGTCTATATAAGACCTTACAGCTCACAGTGCATGTCAGAGCAAATGAGAATCATGAGGTCAAAGGAACTGCCTGAAGAGCTCAGAGACAGAATTGTGGCAAGGCACAGATCTGGCCAAGGTTACAAAAAATTTCTGCTGCACTTAAGGTTCCCAAGAGCACAGTGGCCTCCATTCCTTAAATGGAAGACGTTTGGGATGATCAGAACCCTTCCTAGAGCTGGCCGTCCGGCCAAACTGAGCTATCGGGGGCGAAGAGCCTTGGTGAGAGAGGTAAAGAAGAACCCAAAGATCACTGTGGCTGAGCTCCAGAGATGCAGTTGGGAGATGGGAGAAAGTTGTAGAAAGTCAACCATCACTGCAGCCCTCCACCAGTCGGGGCTTTATGGCAGAGTGGCCCGACGGAAGCCTCTCCTCAGTGCAAGACACATGAAAGCCTGCATGGAGTTTGCTAAAAAACACCTGAATAAGATTCTCTGGTCTGATGAGACACAGATAGAACTTTTTGGCCTTAATTCTAAGCGGTATGTGTGGAGAAAACCAGGCACTGCTCATCACCTGTCCAATACAGTCCCAACAGTGAAGCATGGTGGTGGCAGCATCATGCTGTGGGGGTGTTTTTCAGCTGCAGGGACAGGACGACTGGTTGCAATCGAGGGAAAGATGAATGCGGCCAAGTACAGGGTTATCCTGGACGAAAACTTTCTCCAGAGTGCTCAGGACCTCAGACTGGGCCGAAGGTTTATCTTCCAACAAGACAATGACCCTAAGCACACAGCTAAAATAATGAAGGAGTGGCTTCACAACAACTCTGTGACTGTTCTTGAATGGCCCAGCCAGAGCCCTGACTTAAACCCAATTGAGCATCTCTGGAGAGACCTAAAAATGGCTGTCCACCAACGTTTACTATCCAACCTGACAGAACTGGAGAGGCTCTGCAAGGAGGAATGGCAGAGGATCCTCAAATCCAGGTGTGAAAAACTTGTTGCCTCTTTCCCAAAAAGACTCATGGCTGTATTCGATCAAAAGGGTGCTTCTACTAAATACTGAGCAAAGGGTCTGAATACTTAGGACCATGTGATATTTCAGTTTTTCTTTTTTAATAAATCTGCAAAAATGTCAACAATTCTGTGTTTTTCTGTCAATATGGGGTGCTGTGTGTACATTAATGAGGAAAAAAAATTAACTTAAATGATTTTAGCAAATGGCTGCAATATAACAAAGAGTGAAAAATTTAAGGAGGTCTGAATACTTTCCGTACCCACTGTATATATATACAAAATAATATTGACTGAAGACCTTCTAGCTATTTCAAGAAGATGCTTGAACAAAGGATAATTTCTATGAAATAATTTTAATTTCAATATATTGCAATTATGTTTTTGATTTGGCTTATCTACCTCTTGTTATTTTCTTGCATGATCTAATATAACATGAATATCTTAAGAGTCTTTAAAGACTAAATGCATAACTGAATTTAAGCATAATATGACTCTGACAAGGATGACTTCAAAATAGCTTCCATTTATCTATTATTCCTGTTATTTTCCAACCATTGACTGATTTTTCTTAAGATATGGTTTCTGATTTACAGGCTTACATGTAATGTAAGTGTGAAAGTCAGTGAAAATAAAATCAACACTACATTGAAATCTGTTCTTATTAGCCAAGCTAGGAATTACACTTCTCAAATGAATGTTTCCATGAATTGCATTCTAAAATGCCTTTCTGAAAGCAATGCATATTCATTTTATGCCATATTATTGCTCATTTTGCTATAAAATACAGAGGTATGCAGAGGTTCAATTTCAATTTGATTAATTTAGCAGCTTTAGAAATGCACTTCAGGGTGTTTAGTTTCAAGACAGCATTTTAGTTTAATAAAACCTGATTGGGTATTATACATCACTGCCAGGTGGTCTTACATCTTGCTTACATAAGAAAAGTTTGGCAACTAAATAATTCATGGGCGTCATTATGAATGAATTATTAAAATAATCCATCAGACGTATTTAAAGTCAAAATCTATTGAACCAGCACCCTGTCACTCCCCATATGCAAATCAGATGTTGAAAGCTGAACTTGCTCCTATGCAACATTGAAAAGTTAAATGCAGCAGTTTTGTATTCTGACCACATAATAGTCATTAATGACAAACCATAAGGGCACATTATTGTGTTCATCGCTGAACTGTGCAAATTAATTCCTTTTTAATAATACTCCTAGATTTAAGAATTTGACACAAAAAGGACAACCATGACCCAATCATTTCATGTCTTAACAAAGCCCAACAGTATGATTTTATATTGTTATTATGATTTCCACCTCATTGAATAAAATACAAATAAGATTAGTCAAATTCAAAATGTGCACAGTCCTTGAAAATATGCCATTTTTTCCCATCTGAGCTGAACATGGTGGCTGTGGGGTCAGTCAGACTTTTTTCCCCCTCCATTCAAAACATGTTCTGGGGAATTAATGTTAGCCAAGGACATCGCGACAAACACAATCTGGCATGGAGAGCTGCGCCACGGCGGTAAACTGATGAAATGAATACAGAATGCTAACGGTATTGTGTTTGTTTTGAACAAAATATTTAAAAAAAGAAAACACAACAGTCCAGCGGTTATATCCACAGCAAGTTGATCAATGACAACTTCCTGTTTATTAAATTTAAAACTCTATTGCAGATGGTTTTAGGCCAATTGACTATGACAAATGAGAATTTATCTAAGTAAAACAGTTTTTAAAATGGTCGCCGTGACTCTGACAGGCTGGAGTGAGTGATTTATATGTGGTGCTTCTGGAGGCCAAAGCCGTTCTAAACACAACCTTCCTTTCATTAGGTCCACAGTTTGGTCAGCTAGATTGCAGAATCAACTACAATTTGATAAAAAACTGAATAAAAAGGCAGCATATTTTCATTAACACTCGTCTAAAAAACAGAAATCTACAATTCTCTTTGTGTAAAGCATTTATGTGTAATAAAAGTGGATCAGCTAACACGTAGAGATGCGGTGCACACTCACTGCTGACTAGCTGCCCGACGTTAAGAGCCGAGGATGAGGATGATGATGTTGAGGAGGAGGAAGAGGCCTGGCGGAGGGGGCTCTGGCTGTGGGGCATACGGAGCAGACTTGGCTGAGACACAGGAGGAGCCTGTGAAGTCTGACCGGCCTGCGACAGCTGTGAAAACACACGCGTGAGCTGTTACACACACTTAAGAAGGTTCATACACACAAGGTGAACAACAACAAATATAAATGGATTAATCTCTGACAAAAATGTGTGATTTTACAATGGTAATTTGATATATTAGCAGTATATACATGGTACTTCATGGTACCTGAATTACCATGGTAGATGTTGAAGGTAATAAAGTAATATTCAAGGTTCAGTACAAGTTAAATCCAATCAACAGCATTTGTGGTAAAATGTTGATTACCATTACATTTTCATTCATTTTGACTCATTCGTATGTTTTGTTAAAAAAAGGGATTGAGGTTATGGTGAGCCACTTACAATAGAAGTGAATGGGGTCAATTTTAGAGGATTTTAAAACAAATATAAAACTTAGATTTTTACAAAAGCACTCACGTTAATTAGTCTGTTAAAAAGTATTATTTGAGTTGCAAACTCATCATTTTTTGGTTGTTTTTGGTTAAAAACTAAGAGTTATCATCGCAAAGAAGCTGTAAAATTTGATATAATTTACACAGGAAAGGCTTATAAGTTGCATTCTCACACTAAAATCATGTTACCACACATATTGTTTCCATCTTGTGATTATTCTATTGTCTTTCTTTACCTGTAGAAAAAATGACTTTCTCAGCGTTTATGAACACACTATTCAGAAAGCAACACAATTTTGAAGATTAAATCTGATCATGAAAGCTGATCTGATCATGATAAAATAAAGAGATTGTTTCCATTTTAAGAGACAAGAGATTTGGAGTCATGTGGTTATTTACAAGGCAAAACTGAGTCTTTTATTAGAAATTCATAGCCTCTTTATTAGAGATGAAAAATGTGGACGGCTGGAGATTTTAGAGGTTGCATTCACTCCCCATGCAACTTCTCATTGAACACGACTGTCAGATACTTTAAAGTGCACAAAAGAAACGACAGTATTTGGCTATTCAGCACCGAAACCTTAAAACAAATAGGAAAACACAGCCCAGAAATCAAAATTATGTGTCTACAATATGAGTCATTATTATGGGCAATGTGGCATGACTGCAGCACCATACATTTTCATGTTTTATGCACCATCGAGCACCTCTTGTAGAAAGCAAGCGTCTCATCTGTCTAAAAGTGGGTTGGCTTCTCTCTGCTGTTCTTTTGCACTATTAATTCTCCTCTGTGTGTTTGTGCGTGAGAGTGTTTTTCTTTGGATGCTGAGAGATGTCAGTAGTGTTGCACACACTGTCAGAACTGTCGACAGGTCTGTGAGAATTACCGTGCTTCAGTGGATCTCTCTGCCGCCACTGTGTATGACAGCCATAAATTATCGCTGCATGAAAATGTTTGGGAGTCAATTGAAACACAGACAAATCCCCAAACATTATTTCAAATGCATTACTGCGTTTACGTACGTGATCAAAGGTTCCAGTAAATATGACACGGAGTTGCTCCAACAGAAATGAGGTTGACCTATAGATGCTTTTATAGCCAACCGCTGTAGATTATAGGGTGGGACGGGGAATAATATGTATGCCTGTATAGTCTGCTGTGTTTTGCACTGTTATTAGGCTCTTTAAATGTTTTCTTCCTACCTTTTTGTTTATTATTTGATATAAGTGTTTGATCATTGTTATTTGAGGATGATTTATTTTAAAGGTTGATTATTGCAATGCATTATTTTAGGTGCAAGGCCTTTAAATGCAGTGTTCCTATGCTGGGCTGTATGATTGGGTTATCTTGGCATATAGTATCTGACTTGTACGTTTTTGGCTTTATTATGTTGTATATTATAGGTTACTATGGGATTATTAGCACATATGTATTTTTCACAAAATGAATGTCAACACATCAGAGTCATATTTAGCACTTTAAATGTTTCTTATGTTGAAATTTTATATTCAATAATATGTTTTCAGGTACTTGGTCTAATAAGCTTCATATAAAATGTAATTTACATCAACACACCATACAGTCATTATTTTAAACAGTCATTGCATACCTGCTGTCCAGGTTTAATGGGTGACAGTGTGATTCCCTGGGTGTTGATCACTGGCAGGATCTGGTTGCCAATCACAGTGGCTATAATATGACCCTGTGCATTGGTCAGCAGCTGTGGTGTGATTGGCTGGACCTGCAGTGAGGGAGTGCCGCCCCCTGATTGGCTGGAAGGTCCTACAGAGTTCGGCATCAGAGGGATCGTACCAATGATCTATTAAGACGGAAGGGAAAGAGAAATAAACAAAATATAATCTACTCCACTAGTAAGATTTTTTTTTAAATGTTTTTGATAGTCTCTTATACTCACCAAGGCTGCATTTACTGTAGGTGATCAAAAATACAGTAATATTGTGAAATATTATTATAATTTAAAATAACTGCTTTAATGTATTTTAAAATGTAGTTTATTCCTGTGATGACAAAGCTGAATATTCAGCAGACATTTTGCCAATCTCCAGTGTTACAAATCCATCAGAAATATAGTATGCAGACTTGGTGCTCAAGAAACATGCCTAATATATATGAATTTGCTTAATATTTACATTGATTAATATTATTGTGAAAAATATTATTGTTTTTTTCATTCTTTGAACAGAAATCATAAAATCTTTTGAAATCAGAAATCTTTTGCAACATTATAAATGTCAACACTATCACTTTTAATTAATTTAATGCATTGTTTCAGTACAGTATCTTTAAAAAAACCGTTTGAATGTTAGTTCATATATTAAAATTTATATACACAACATTTTTTTTACACACGTACAGTATATCTCCTCATGCATGCATGTTGATTTATGTTTGTGCAAAAATACTTTTTATTATTGGCTCAGTATGGTACAGTGTTATTCAGTTGGACATGACAAAGATCATGATCACTCATAATCTTTGTACCTGACAAACACAACAAAGACATCAAGCTAGAGCACTTCATATACTCTGTGGACCTCATCAGTGTCAGAGTATCAAAGCCCTCAGATTTTACCGAATAGAGGGCTGCTTAGTACTGGGTGGAGAAAATAGACTATAACCTTTTTATTTTTGAGAGAGGCTTGAAAGACATACACACACTCATACATTAACACATGCACTGAACCACAAACCCAGATGAACATACACAGTGTACACAAAGACACAAGTATGGGCACATGAATGCCCCCCACACAAAATGTGCTCTCTGCTCTTCTCTAAAGGTCGGGCTCCGAGTACCTTTATGTGTGATGGTGCACACCACTGACTGTATTATCTATCATACGACCAGAGGAAAAATCTGTGGATGTGTGTGTGTGTAAAATGCAGAGATGGGCCGAGTTAATAACGTAGCCTCTTAACTCGTCCCCCAATAAAACACACACACACACACACACACACACACACACTATTCTGGTTCTAGTAAGGGACGCCCTCCTCCCACAGTCCTTTTCTCTGGTCCTCATATACCTCTTTCTCCAGTTGTCACAGATCAAAGGCCGTAACCCTTTGTAGCTGCAGTGTTTTACCTCTCAAGGCCACGGCTTCAATGAGTCTTGTAGAACAACTGCGCTGGAGAAAAGGACCCGAAGCCTCCTCCCGACACACAACAAGGGTTTATGTCAACGGAATTGCAAGACTTAAGACCTCTTACATCTAGAGCACCACAACTACATTCACAAGCACCATGCAATGCATTAATGCAGGAGATCAAAATGGTTGAGGCACCCAATAGTAGGAATGAAAACATTTTCAGTTTTTTTTTATTTTTTTTACTCATAGTACATATATTAGTTCAGATGACATAAACATTTACACTATTTATACTACTGATCAAAAGTTTGGGGTCAGAAAGATTTTGTAATGTTTTTGGAATAAGTCTCTTATGATCACCAAGGCTACATTTGTCGCTTTGGATAAAAGTGTCTGCTAAATGCATAAATTACATTTTTTATTTTACATTTATTTGATCAAAAATATAGTAAAAGCAGTAATATTGTAAAACATTATTACAATTTAAAATAAAGTTATATTTTAAAACATTTTAAAATGTAATTTGTTCCTGTGATGGCAAAGCTGAATTTTCTTCAGTGTCACATGATCCTTCAGAAATCATTGTAATATGTTGATTTGCTGTTTTTTTTTGTTTCGTTTTTTTTTTTAGAAAACTGTGATAGAAATTTGTGATATGCTTTTTTTCAGGATTCTTCAATGAATAGAAAGTTCAAATGAACAGCATTTAATTGAAATTTATTGAAATATTTTGTAACAATGTAAAAGTCCCTTTTGAGATAATGCATCCTTTCTGAATAAAAGTATTAATTTCTTTAAAAGAAAAAAGAAATCATACTGACACACTTTTGAATGGTAGTGTACATGTTCCTGGTATTCTTATGAAAGATTCATAAACTCACATTCTTCCAAGGTATGTTAGTTTGCCTTTGTGATCATGTACTAGGAAAGTAGTGCTATATAACTGATTTTATGCTAACCAATTAATGCTCAATATTCGCAAATCAATGCATTCAATATTTCTTTAAAAACATCCTCACTGAATATTTTGTTTAATTTGAAAATATGTAACATTACAGCAGTAAAATAGGTTGTTAATGTTGTTTTATGTTATACAGTTTTTCTGAATTGTTAAAACACATTTCTTGAAACTATCACTCATTTTCTCAAAACCTTAAACACAAATCCAAATACTCAAACTAAATTCACGAAACCTCTGACTCTTCCATCAAAATCAAACAATCACTGCAAAAGCATTTCACCTGTACTCAAAATCAAACAGTGCTCTCAGATCACACACATGAGTCAATAAAATAAACACTACAGAGCATTCATTAGACACTACAGAGAAAAATAGAGAACACAGCACACAGAACATTACAGAAAAAAACTATATTGTATTGAGTAAACAATTTTGCAATTGTGTAAAAAAAATATAGTAATTGCAACTGAGTAAGGTGAATATATTGTATAGGTCTACTGTATGTACTGCAAGAATCAAAACTGCTAAGGCCAAATAAAATTCTAAATGGATAGCATGTTACAGTACACTCAAATACTGTAAGTTGTGCAATTGTAAAATCAGGGTCAATGAGATATTCATTCTGTCTCAGCATCATGGCTTTGTGCTTGAGTCCGGCCTGAGGACTTTGTTCACATCACAAGTAATGTAGTCTTTTTTGCTAGACAAAGAGAAAAAACCCTCTGGTCTGACAGATCCAGCCTTGAAAACACTCTCTAAACCTTACTCTTTCTCTCCTCATCCTCTTCCTCCTCATCCTTAATTTCTTACATGTACTCTTCCTTCTCTCATTCTCATATTGTTTCCATCTATTGTTCGTATCGTCATTCAGTCACCTGTGCCACTTGTGCACTCTGAACTGGCTCATATTTTGTACAGTTGGTTTGATCACATCATTAGAAACAAGTGTGAACAATTTTGAATCGTTGTGTGTAAACAATGACAACTGTGCTTTAGTTGTGTTTAACTTTTGCCGCTTGTGTTGCGTCAAATGCATCACATTGTGATACGTGTTTAAGTGAATGAGAATGTGTTTAGAGTTTTGCAAAAAGAGTGCATGAGATTTGCAAATAGAGCCTAAATGCCTGAACGTGTTGAAGGTTTAGCAGAAAGAGTGCTTTATTCGACAAATTGTCTTACAAAGCTAGTGAGAATTTGCTTCAGAGATTGGGGTTTAGTGTTTTAGCAATTCAGAAAAACTGTAATCATAAAGTTGGATCCTTAACCTAGCCTCTTCATAGTGGTAGTCTATGGTACTGCAGGAGGTCTGTCAATAATTGTTTGACCTTAAACAAATTATTATGTTTATTATGTTTAATTAAAGGGGTCATATGACGTTGCTAAAAAGATCATTATTTTGTGTATTTGGTGTAATGAAATGTGTTTATGCGATTTAAGGTTAAAAAAACACATTATTTTCCACATAATGTGATGTACACAGTGGGAAGTCATGGCCTAATGGTTAGAGAGTCGGACTCATAACCCAAAGGTTGTGGGTTCGAGTCTCGTACCAGCGCCCTTAACATATTGTGATGCCGTGTTCAATCATTCAAAACCAGTAAAACCCATTATAAACGAGGCATTTATTGCATCCAGTGGGGACATAATTACTGATTATTATGATTTATACTGTCCTTTTAAGCATTGTGTTGCGCATCGCGCCACATAAACATAAAACCATGTCTGCATTTGTGATCGGAGAAACGACAAACAACAAGCGCTACTCTACACTGCTCAAAACTCACGTTTGAATCATCAGTGGCAAATTCTTTAAATATGAAAACGTACTTACAG
>NW_015505820.1:467518-470996 GCF_001515645.1 Sinocyclocheilus grahami
CTTTATAGAAACAGACACCGGCATTGTAGGCTACTCTCACAGGAAACAGTCCTCAACCTCCGCAAAATGTGCATCACACATCTGAATATTTGGGTTGAACTGTTCCGGAACAGTGTTGTAAATACAACTGAACCACTGATTTCTAGTTGTGTCCTCTTTTGGAAGGCCAAACAAAGCAGTTTCGCTTTCATAACGAAACACACAGAGTCTCCTCGACATGGTGGCAGCAACAATACTACAGCAAGAATCAAAGTTACGCCTTCTTTCTTTGCGTGAACATTTGGGCGGCGTTATGCAAAACTTCCCACATCGTGACGTAGACATGTGGGGGCGTGTTAGAATGAGCCGTTTTAGGTAAGCGTGGTTGACTCTTAACTTTTATAAAGAATATCTCTTTGGATTTGAGACTTTAGTCTTTGCAACTTTACAGATCTTCTTTATGCACCAAGAGCTTGTAACACTCCAAAGAGAAATGAAAAATTGAAATCGCATCATATGACCCCTTTAAATAAAACAAAAAACAATATTAAGTTCAAGTTAGTCAAAACTTAAGATGGTAAATGCTAGATTCATTGTCTCTCCCACATTAAAATTAAGTCAAATTAAAATATAATATAATCTGCACGGCAATGAACCAAAGTATATAAATACATTAATATGATACTATATTCTTTAAAACACAGTCCCTTGACCTAGTGGTATGCACATGGGCTGTACCAATCTGCAGACACATTGAGCTGTGGTGCTCATTCTAGAGTTGCAAGTTCGAGTCTAGCACATACTTTGTCAAGAAACTAAAGTGCAAAACCCTCAAAAAATAAAACCGGGAGGGACGGAAAGTGTTAAAAAGCACTTTTCCTCTAGTGTGTGTATGTGTGCACTGATATACCAGACTGAAAAAGCACCATTGATCTATTGCATATAATTTACCCTCGCCTGCCAGCGGACCCCCAGCTGCGCTAACAAGCTCTACATCTGTATAATCTCTGACTGTTCCTCTCCTCCGCCTGTTCCCTCCTCTCTTTGACATAATGACGATGGAGCGGTGGAAAAAAGGAGGGCCGACTATGTGTAATTCAACCTCACCACGGCTCATTTGGTTGCGTTGCTTCGCATTAAGCGACAGATAATTTATCTCTCTCTCCCTCCCTCCCTCCCTCCGTCGCTCTTTATCGCTCCCTCTCAATCCTCTGCGGCCCTCTCTCCTGTCACTTAGCATATTTTATTGTGCGGTGTGGTGCTCGTGTCCCCCGACATGGCATTTGCATGCTGTCTTGTCTCAGGGCTTGTTCCGCTCAATTATTCACTCTCATTGGACTAAGTGGCTGCTCTAACACGAGCAATAATACAGCGCACGAGCTGACAGCTACATACTGTCCCAGGCTGCTCGCCGTTCACAGCGCTCTCAGCTTACTGTGGCATACAAGACTTTGTTTTTACACTTGCAACTGCATTAACATCAATCAAAAACAGCATTTCGTACTGTAAAAAAACACTGTCAATCATTTCTGCCATTTCTATGTGATTTAATGAGGCTTCAGAGTTTCAATTAGATTTATTTCACTAGTTTAATCAATTATTCTGTAGGCCTGTACTTTGTATACTATTACTGTAGGTTCCAGCATGCGTGTCAAAACTAAATTATGCAAATTACTGTTTATTGTTTTATTTCTTGCTACATGTATGTGTGTCTCGTTGAATATTTTAATGTATTGGCTCCTTGGTCTCTACAGATCATTTTAATAACAAAATGTCAAGTCTAGCTATATCAACTTTCTGATTAACACTGAACATTTCAAACATTTCAAATCTACTTTATATGAAAGCTAAATTAGTATTAACATTGATTTCAGGGAAGAAACTAAACTTTAAGGGATACTTCACCAAAAAAAATGAGAATTCAGTCATCCCTCATGTCGTTCCAAACCTGTATGCCTTTCTTTCTTTTGTGGAAAATAATTTGATTCTAATTTTGATCATTTTCATTTTTCTTTCTTTCAAGTCAATTGAATCCAATGCTGTTTTATATATTGGTCAGTCATTCTTCAAAAGTAATTTTTTGTTCCGTAGAAGAAGGTAAGTCATACAGATTTGGAATGACATGGGATGATAGAATTTAAATTTTTGGGTGAACTAACCCTTTACATTTTTAGGGTGATGGGAGTTGAAATTACAGTATATGATGTTTGTCCCAAATACAGCAGCTAAGCTAGAGAAAAGTGACGCAGAAAGACAAATTAAGTTTAAAATGGTTTCCATCAATGTCTGAAATGTTAGAGTTGACATGTTCCTCATAAATCTGTATAAGTAGCAAATAAAAATCCATTTGGTAAAACTGTGTGAAGCATATGTGGACTTTTCCGGTGACTCGATCACATTGGGTGTTTGATGTAAACAATCTCCTGAAACATTGTCAACCAATCCAGCATGAGCCCTTATAAATCTGATAACGTATTTTGTACGCATGAGGAACACCTGCTTGAAATGGCAGGAGATAAAAGAATAACTATGAAATAAATTCTAAAGGGTCCATATATTGTGTCACATGTCTGTCAATAACTGTTTTCTCTTGTTCTTATACTATATACAGTAAGACTTGCTTTTATTCTTCTACACTTTATGTGTTTAACACTGTGGCGAGCGTTCATCTCCCTTCTTCCTTTCTCTCTCTCTCTCTCTGTTTCTCCTCTTTGAGCAGAACTCATTAGGATTATACTGGCAGTGATTCTCTGGGAATGTCATCTCTTCCTGCAGCCAGGCCAATCTTCAGTGTTAGCCATGGCCGCCAGACAATATCCCTGCCCATTTTCTGCCCTACTGCCTGCTGTTTGGAAGGGAATAGGATGGGGACACATATTGAGAGAGAATTCCAAACTTCTAACACCCGTCGCTGTGAAAGAAACAGATCAGAAATGGTCAAAAACTGCATTTTCTAATGCTATTTTCTGATTCTGAAGTTATCAATTGCTTAGCAATATTTGGTTAAATAATAAGAAATGATTTCCTTTATATATAAAGATTAAAAAAAAAAAACTATTAACATAAACTGTGGACTTTACTGGCAAGAAAGTTTCTGCTAAAACAATAACACATTATGTGTCAATGTTTTTCATATTGCATGTTTATATAATTAATCCAATTATAAAACAATTGTAACATTTAAAGAACAGAACATTAGACATTAAGTACAAGCTGTTACTGTAATTAGTATTAAATAAATGATAATACATGAATTAAATATTATTATAATTGTAAATTTTAAATTAACATTATTTGTTTATTTTTATTTAATTTATCTTTATTTCTTTCTTTCTCTCTCAGTCTTTCTTTCACTATTTCTCAATGGAGTCTTGGTCCAGGTAAATTTAGAATGAAGGAGATGGATGAAACCAAAGTGAAAATTCAGAGGAGGGAGATGTTTAAAGCCAAAGGGTGTTAAAAGAGCAGGGAATTTTGCCCCTGCTATCATTCAGGCCCA
>NW_015505820.1:471483-472410 GCF_001515645.1 Sinocyclocheilus grahami
GAACTCTCTCATATCTCTCTTACTCACCTGCCTTCGATCCTAACCCTCACCACATTGACAATAAACCCCTCTGTTTACCTGAACTCCTGTTGTCTTTTGCCTGTTTGTGACAATCACAATCATAAATTCTGCGCTGACGATAAATTGTCAAACAAATATTTGCAATTAATACTTTAATTGTCTGTATTGCTCAAGTCACTTACAATGTAAGGCTGATACATTATTTTTATATTTTACTTGGAAACATAAGTAGTCTGATATGATTTTTTTTTTAAGGATGTAAAAAATAATATTTGAACAGTTAAAATATTTATCTTTTTGTTTAACTTTAATCTTGGTCAACTTTACATTTGAACTGGTTCAGTTCTTTGCATATTATAATATGCAGTCTGATAAAACCTACAAGCCTTCATCTCACATAAAGGAAGACGTTTGATTGTCTGTACTTTTTTGGTATATTTTCTTTCTCTTTCCACATAAATGAAGTGACTCATCTCCTCATCCAGTGACTACATGTCAATTACCATGTGTGAAACTCTAACCATTACGCATGTTAATCCTTGATTTGTATTTGTTTACATGCTCACATTTCCCTTATTTGAATGGCAAATTGTGAAAAATTTGAACAGCACATTTATTGCAGTTAGATCAAATAATGATCAGATGCGATCAGACGATTAATAATCACAGCAGGCCTACTCAAATGCAGCAACATTCACTAATTATTTACTTCTTCAAATGTCATTTAACACTCAATCCTCCACAAAAACAATGTTCATCCTTTTCTTAGACACCGTAACAATCTATCATCCCAAATGAGACAATATTCAGCAGGAGGAAAACTCTGCTACTTTTAGGCTGAGCTTTAAGCAACACAGCCAAATTTGTGTTATTTTAGTAATCTAATATCTGGCCAACATTAATGCC
>NW_015505820.1:473189-474194 GCF_001515645.1 Sinocyclocheilus grahami
GATCAATTTAATGCATCCTTGCTGAATAAATGTATTAATTTATTTTTTTTTAAATCTGAGCACAAACTGAACAGTAGTATATGTTTATTATATATTTGTGTGTGTGTGTGTGTGTGTGTGTGTGTGTAATAAATGTATATATACAGATGCATCTGCCTTATGTGTTGGTTTTGACGTATTGCCTTAGACATCAACAACAAAAGATATGGAGACCATTTTCTCCTCCCTTTTAAGAGTTGACAAGCCGATTTATTCTACTGTCCTCACTGTGCGCGATTATATGGTCCCTTTTACATATAAAATGTCATTAGACATTTTTGATTACATTTACAACCAGAACTGTTAAAAGCATCTATAAAGCCTTCAATATAAGCGGGTAGGCTACATAAAGAGGACCCCAGCATGTGATTTCTCAAACAATGCTTTCCATCGTATTACAGAAGAGAAAGTGTCAATGCGATGAGGGGAAAGAGACAAGGGTTAAGGTAAATAATGCCGTCTGTAGCGTGAAAGGGCACATTGGCTATACAATCTTTCCTTTAATATGGGAGCGGAGCGCACCTACGATAAGATGATTCATTAGATAGGGCCCTGGTCTGACAAGCCTCATCGTTCAAGCCTCTGGATACTGATGGAACAATTCTGCAGCCGGCCCCGTAAATATGACAAGGTCAGCATTTTATCCCCTGCACTCCCACACTGCTGCCAATCTAAAAACAATGCCCCTCTCGGACTCGCTCTAACGGGCTAAAGACAGGGCACGAAGGTCAGTACTGAAGACTGGATTTGGGTATCTGGGTTAAATTATACTAATAAAGGAAATGATGTTCAGACCATTTCAGAAGAATGTTTACTTGTCCTTCGACTTACAGTCCTGTGATTAATGTACGGCAGACTTCAGCTTACATGTGCATTTCATATGTGCGCAATCGTTTAAATGTGCTGTGTGTGTGGATATATGTACCTGTCCTTGTGCATTGGTGACCAGTTGTCCAGTGACCCCCT
>NW_015505820.1:475549-483716 GCF_001515645.1 Sinocyclocheilus grahami
ATGCTGATTTGATGCACAAGAAACGTTTCTTATTACTATCAATGTTGAAAGCAGTAGTGCTGCTTAATATTTTTGTAGAAACCACAATACTTTTTTTTCAGGATTCTTTGGCAAATATAAAGTTTGCCAAAGAAGAACAGCATTTGAAATAGAAACCTTTTGTAACACTATACATGTCTTTACTGTCACTTTTGATCACTTTAATGCATCCTTGCTGAATATAAGTATTAATTTTAATACTTAAAAAAAAAAATTAGCCCAAACGTTTGAATGGTACTGCAAAAGCATCTTAAAAGCACCATAAAATGTAAAAAAACTCATGTGCTACATTACAAGCTCTCCTTAGTATGTTCATAAGATCTCATGAGGAAAGTAGTGATTCACAAACGATTCGTTCTTTTGAGTCATATATTTTAAATACTGGACTGATCCGGTTCTCCAGTTTGACTCATTGACTCAATAAACCAATCCTTTTGCACACTTATGAAGCTTATGAAGCATTGCCAGAACATTCTTTCAACTATTTCCTTTTTATTTTGTGGAAAAGAAAGGTTTGGAATGACATGAGGATGAGTAAAAGCTCATAGAATCTTAATTTTTGGGTGAACTAAAGAAGTAGCAGGAGGAACCAAGAAAGTAACAATGTCTAACAAATTTCAGCCTATATTCTCCTCCTGTTTCCTGTCTCCTCTGTCCGCACCCCCCATCTCTCAGCGGGGGCCATTCAGCTTTGTTAAAGTGAGAGCATTCAGCTGCCATTCATCTTTCATCTTATCACACCATCATATATTACCAGGCTCTCTGAAATCAAATGATGAGAAAATACCACGGAGCGATCAATACTTTTTCATTGACAGTAAAGGTTAAGCACATTAAGAATGACACCGCATTTGTCTTATGAAATCATATTTCATGTTGGTGGCCTAAAATTGGCTGAGATTGATACTATGTCCCCTGGACTGAAAGTCACCCTTTTTTTATCACTAATCACAGAAATCGTCTCTTTGTGGCCAGCGTTTCTTTGTCCTTCTGCAAAAGTCAAGTGCCAGTTGATAATATCAGCGACCCAAAATGTTAAGGGCAACGATTTTAGCTCCTCAATGCCTCACCATGTGGCTATTGTGAGTGGTAAAAGCTCTCAGAGACTTCAGGACATTTCAGCCTTTCATCTTTAGAATTTGTCAAGAGATTTGCAAATGATTCTTCTGTACACAGAGGCAGCATGGAGACGCTACTTTCAAACAACTGCAAATTGTTTCTCAACGCTTCGTCTAACGTGCTCATCCTTTTTATTGTCACGCATTAGTCAAATTTCAAATCGCTTGCGATTTCCTGCCGAGTAACCCAGTGACACCGTGAATGCTTATTCTATTAAATAGAAAAGCAGAATAGCTTTGTGATAGCAGGAAAGATGTCTGCGTAGGGAGCATCTTATCTTGGACTAACATCTTCAGATAATAAAAACATGTATTTCTGAGTGGGGGTGAGATGCAGAGAGAAAGCACACACGAGAGAGATAGATGGACAAGCATGGCAATATCAAGCAGGGATTGAATTCATAGATAATCCTCTCACCCTATCTGAGGGCAAACACTTTCTCTTTCTCTCCCCTTCACTCTCTCTCTGACGGAGTAGATGAAACACGTTCTCCTGGAATGATAAGAAGGCCAGTGAATTATATGAGCTGATACATATAGGATCATCTTTAATGATCCACTGGCATCGGAATCTGCTTTAGTTCATTTCCTAGCTTAACTTAAGAAGAGAGTCAAACACTGTCTCAAAGCAAGTATCTTAAAGATGATGGTTTCAAGCATCAAATTGTAGTCTGTTTGTTTTTTAATTGATCAGTATTGACTGATATTGGATATTTTAAATTGTGCAAGCTAATTTCTTCAATTTTAACATTTAGATGTGAAATCATCTAACATATGAACATGTGTTTTACTGTACATGCTTTATAATGTTGTGAATTGATGCATTACTTTTAGCTTTTAAAATCAATAGTTTTAAGTATGTTAATATTTAAACATATTTCGTTTAGGAGTTGTGGTTCCTTGTCCCTCTTGCCTTGGGCTTGCTCAGTTTGGGTTTAAAAGATAATTAATATTACTGATTTCACTGGACTGATACTATCAGATGAGAATTTGAACTAAATTGAACTGGATGATGAAACTAACATGTACGCTATTACTGTATTGAACTGAATTGTGTAGAATAATGACACTATTGCCTTCTGTAAAACTGCTTATATTTGAAATGAACCTGTTTCATAATTGATGAACTGGAGCATTGACACAGTAACTGAACTGAATTGAAACAACACTGAACAAAATTCAGTTGAATAATGACACTAGAGCTGCTTTCTAGCTGACATTTAAGTTGTTTCACAAATTATGCATTTTACAACATTAACAATGTTATTTTCCTGTTTATTAATGTAAAAGCTGCCTTGAAACATTGTATAAATAGCTATAGAAATAAATGCAACTAGAATTGACTATATACAGCAACAATTTTAATATTGGTCTTTTATCAGTTATAGGCCATTAATTATATCAGTATCAATCAGAATTCATATTAATACATTTCATTTTATGTAATATGTAACCCTTAAAAGATTAATTGAACCAATGATCTTTATAGGTTTTTTAAAAATAAATATTAAATATTAATATTAAATATTATATTAATATTAAATATTAAACAATATTAAACTCCAAATTAAGTGGATGTTTAAGACTAAGTAAATACGGCTTTCTTTAAACACTGTATGCCACAGAGCCTAGACAATCGTTTTTATATGTTTGGTATATATTGAAAAGGCCTTATTGTCCAGTTATTGCTTACTGTTTCATTCTTGTAATTTTAGGAGCGATCAATAATATTTAAGCCCATTATAAAACACTCAGCAGCACAGTGGGGCAGATTAAGACTCCGTTACTTGGGGGGCAGCAGGAAGGTAACATGGAGAATGTGTGGATTGCAGGGAATTGCAGTGTTTGTCATCTAAACAGGTGATTTTCAAGTAGGCTGCCTCCACTTGGAGCCATGTGGGGAGGCAGGAAACCGTGTTACCGCTCCACTATTTGTGTTGATTGTATCTTTGTGTGTGGATCTAAACAGCTGGAATCCTTTTTACAGAAAAACAGCAGGTAAACTTCTGGGTAAATGTGACAAAAACACCTGTTCTTTCTCTGTCTTTTTTCTCATCTTAGGTTAAAGTTGAAGGGGTTTGATAGAGAGGATTTGATCTAATATATTTCTAATGTTTTTGTCTCGTATGCTCACCAATGCTGCATGTTGCAACAATTTAAATTAACTTTTGTTCTTTTTTAAAATCTATTTTAAAATATAATTTATTCCTGTGATGGCAAAGTTGAATTTTCAGCAGCCATTAATCAAGTCCTCAGTGTCAAATGATCCTTCAGAAATCATTCCAATATGATGATTTGGTAACATTTCTCATTATTTTCAATGTTGAATACAGTTGTGCTGCTTTGTGGAAACCCCGATACATTATTTTCAGGATTCTTTGATGAATAGAAAGTTAAAAAGAACAAAGTTTTTTCTTTTTTGGTGGTAGCAATGTAAAAGTCTTTTTATCAATATAATGCCTACTTTCTGAATACAAAATCTTTCAAATCTTTATAATTAATAAAATTGATTTTACAATGTTGTATCTGTCACAACACAATTAAGATATCAGCTAAAGTGACAGAATTAAGCTAAACGGATACATTTACATACACAGAAAAAACACAAACATAGTAATTAATATAATTGTCAAAAACAGCGATGATCAGAAGAATTTAAATAAATATTTCTCTATAAAAATATTTTACACATACCTACTGTAAGGTATACCTAAAATGCCTAACAGGGAATTCTATGCAATGATTTACATGAATCAGTGACAATTTTTTTAAGTAGTTGCATGACCAATATAAACTAAACAGTGTCTTCATTTGCTTGGCTGTAAAGTTGTGTGTGTATAAACTTCATAATACCAGTGTTTGTTGTGCTACATCGCTACTCATTAGATAAAGTTCGTAGAAGCTTGTTACTGGAAAAGTTATACTTTTTTGAAACATCTAAACTACCAAACAAAAAGAAAGAAAGAAAGAAAGAAAGAAAGAAAGAAAGAAAGAAAGAAAGAAAGAGATCCTTCTTACACATGTTTTGCACCTCATGGCAAAGTGGGTGAGTAAATTTTAAACTCTATTAAGTTCTGCGAGGCCTGCAATGGTTGTTTGACCAGCGGGGTCAGATGGAGCAACAACCCATGTAATCTCCTGAACAAGGGAAAAAACAGCTTGCCGTTACCATGGCAAGGGACTTCTGGACATCAAAGTGAGCACTCCAAAAGCTAGAGTTCATTTTCCACCTTTTCCGTTCAGACTGCAAATTTAGACTTTCTCTGCTAATACAATAGGAAGAGGCAGGCCTCAAGGGACAGGGTCCTGCTAACACTGCAGGTAAAAAAAAAAAACTAAAACACCTCTAAAGATAAAATATGTTTTAAAAAACCCTATGTTGGCAGGATGTAGGAAATCAATGTCATAGTAAGAGAATACATATGATCTACTTTAGGACAATATTTGTATTGTAATTTGGTTAATCTGTAATTTTGTCTCGTTTAAAAAAAAAAACTTTTAAACCTTTAAAACTTGTTTTCCCAGAATATAAATGTAAAAATTAAATAGATTTTTCTTACCCCAATGTCCAACTTTTTCTTAAATAAAACCCAGTAAATGTTTAGATGTATGTCTTAAACAAAAAATACTTAAAAATAGCTAATTAGGTCATAAAAAATACTGTAATTCAGGATAAATTATCTGAAAATCGTATAATCCTACGCTATTAAAAAAAAACTGGTAAACTGGTATGCAAGTTTACTTTGTAGCTTTAAATAAGACAACAGACATTGGCTTCAGTCAATGACTGCTATTAAACATCTAAAAAGCCAAAACAAAATTGTTTTTGCAGGAAAAAAAATACCTTAATTCATTATCTGAAATCATATCATTCCACACACAGTGCTTGAAGTGGAAAAAAAGAAGTGCCGGTACTCACCCCCCCTCACCTATTTCTTTCTTTCTTTTTATTTTTTATATTAAATAAGTACTTTTACATTTTCATAATTCACAATGTAGGCTATGTGTAGTGCCACAATCAACCAATAATTAAAGGAGTCATATGACGTTGCTAAAAAAGAACATTATTTTGTGCATTTGGTGTAATGAAATGTGTTTATGCGGTTTAAGGTTAAAAAAACACATTATTTTCCACATACTGTACATGATTGTTTCTCCTCTATGCCCCGCCTTTCTGAAACACGTTGATTTTTACAAAGCTCATCGTTCTGAAAAGCGAGGTGTGCTCTAATTGGCCAGCTATCTGGTGAGTTGTGATTGGTCGAATACCTCAAATACTATTGGAAGTGTGTGACGGAAATGTTACGCCCCTTACCATATGATGCCGTGTCCCGGCGCGACGAGACAAAACCAATAAAACCCATTATAAACAAAGCATTTGTTGGATCCAGTGGGGACATACTTACTGATTATAATGACTTATACTGTCTTTTTACCGTCGCGCCCCGTAAACATAAAACCATGTCGGGGCATGTTTAAACGAGGCGTTTTAGGAGGGCATGGACGAGTCTTAACTTTTAAAAAGAATATCTCTTTGGGTTTGAGACTTTGCAACTTTAGGGATCTTATCTATTCACAAACAGCTTGTAACACTCCAAAGAGAAAGGAAAACTTGAAATCTCATCATATGACCCCTTTAAATAAACATTTTCCAAATAAGCACAAGTCAAGCTGTGATACCAAACAGATCCACAGGGAGACCACTAAACCTCCTGCCTTGACCTGACTGGATATATCCAGAATCGCTAAACTTCTTACCACCGCATAACACCTCAGCCAGCCAGCGCCCATTATAAAACATTCTTGCTTTTAAGCCAAATAAACAATGAAAAGAATAATGAACTGACATCTGGACGTGAGTCACTATTCTCTCCACAATCTCTGATGAAATTGGCTGTGTTTTCTCTGCATTAGCACTGTTTTGTACAACTGTTTGAATTCGCTTACTTGATCCTCCTTGGAGTTTATCGGTTTACATTAATGATCTCAAAAACCTGCTTCTTTAATTTTTAAGGTATTGTTTTCGTTAAAATGTACTGATTCAAATTAGTAATTAATTATTATTCTGCTTCTCCTGACATGGTCTTGCACCTCACACAATTTGGCTGTAACGAATCAGCTCATGCGAAATATGAATAATTAATCATAACTAGTTATAATTAATTATGAATATTTTAGATCCGCTGTAGATATTTAGCTGACCTCTCAGGGTCAACTGTCTTGTCAATTCTAAGAACGTTAATTTCCTGGTTAAGGGAAATAACTTCCTAACTTTACAATTGTACAAAAGCTTGTAGCAAACAATGAACCACGTCAAGTGTGATACAAGTAAGGTTTTATTAACTACATAAACACTTAAACTGGCCCAACATACTACATAAACACTTAAACTGGTCTAACATATTACATAAACACATAAACTGGTCTAACATTTGGTGAGAGGCAGCTAGTGAGATAGGGTGCTATGTTTTTGTGTTCGTGACACAAAGAGAGAGTTTGAGTAACTTTGTTGAGGGGGCCGTAAGCAGGGGTCAGCTGATGACCGGGCTATACATGTAGTCAAACTATTACTTAAAACACTGATGGTTCACGGGTTTGATCACTATGACGAAACTGAAATAAAATAAGATGAACTTAAAAAAAAAAAAAAAAGGAAGATTTGACCTATTTTAGTTTTTTTCTAAGAGATATGGCTAAGCAGGTGTCACTTGTGGGTAATGCTGCAATAGACTTCAAAAACCTATGGTTAGACTGTTAGCTAAACTAGCAGGGACCCCCCCAAATACCTCATCAAAAGAAAAAGAAGTGAAACAGGACAGCACCCAAACATCCTCACATTATATTCTTTCGTGGAAAATTCATATAAATTCTCCATCTTTCTAAAGAAGTTGACGCAAACATGGGTTTATCAATGTTTTTCAATTGTGTTATATGTGTATGCCTTTGGACTTAAATGGACTGAGTTGTTTTATGCATTTTTGTGATTACAAATAAATAGAGCAGCCGCGACTGAAAAAGTATGTTTTCTCATTTTATGTGAAAAAATTCAACACATTAGTTAGATTTAGCATCACTGATGCGCACTTCTGACACAAAGTAATAAACTACTGTCACTGAAACTTTTTAATCGTAAATCAGTGGTAAAATATCGATGCTGGAGACTTTTTAAAACTTTATAAGGACGAAACTTCTATTAAGTTCATTTTGCGATGTAAATGGATTAAAATTAGCTGACTGCTATTATTAAAACAAGGTAATAAATTTTTTTGCTGATGTTAACTGTCTGGCTAACAAGCTTGCTGGTGCTAAGCTGAGGTAATTTTTAGATATAAAGTCCAAATATTTTTATTCAACCACCTAGATAGATTACATCTGGGTGAAAATAAAGGATGTGATGTTCAGAACACGATAACTACAGTCATTATCAAAGTGGGTAGTGATGCCCTCTGGGGGCATTTGGCCAGGGGTGTTTTTACACCACAGATAAGGTTTGAGAAGAAACAAATCATTATGAAAATATAATTATATTTTCCTTAAAATGTTCTTCCTAACTTCAGGCCTTATTCTCATGTCATATATAACTATGATGTTCTGCAAAACAACAAGCTTTAAAACACTTTTTTCTTACTGGTGAAAATCAGCTGGTCAAATCTGTTTTCTCTCAGGTACATCGCAGTGTAAGCTTTATAGTGAACATTACTACATCACTCTCGTCAATGTTGTCCATATCAACAACAAAAATATATCTTGACTCCATATAGTGGTTATTTTGGGAAAATCCCAGGTATATTGAGCAGTAGGATTATAAAAAATATGTGCTTATATAAAATTAAATTAAGAAGCCTATATAAAATTGCAAAATAAATCTATCAGTACTTTTTTACTTAAGTAAAAAATCGAATACTTTTGTACTTTCACTCGAGTAAAATTGAAAAAGGAGTACTTTTACTGAAGTAATATTTTATTATACGTATCTGTACTTTTACTCAAGTACTTGATTTGTGTACTTC
>NW_015505820.1:484805-505730 GCF_001515645.1 Sinocyclocheilus grahami
ATTTGACCTATTTTAGTTTTTTTCTAAGAGATATGGCTAAGCAGGTGTCACTTGTGGGTAATGCTGCAATAGACTTCAAAAACCTATGGTTAGACTGTTAGCTAAACTAGCAGGGACCCCCCCAAATACCTCATCAAAAGAAAAAGAAGTGAAACAGGACAGCACCCAAACATCCTCACATTATATTCTTTCGTGGAAAATTCATATAAATTCTCCATCTTTCTAAAGAAGTTGACGCAAACATGGGTTTATCAATGTTTTTCAATTGTGTTATATGTGTATGCCTTTGGACTTAAATGGACTGAGTTGTTTTATGCATTTTTGTGATTACAAATAAATAGAGCAGCCGCGACTGAAAAAGTATGTTTTCTCATTTTATGTGAAAAAATTCAACACATTAGTTAGATTTAGCATCACTGATGCGCACTTCTGACACAAAGTAATAAACTACTGTCACTGAAACTTTTTAATCGTAAATCAGTGGTAAAATATCGATGCTGGAGACTTTTTAAAACTTTATAAGGACGAAACTTCTATTAAGTTCATTTTGCGATGTAAATGGATTAAAATTAGCTGACTGCTATTATTAAAACAAGGTAATACATTTTTTTGCTGATGTTAACTGTCTGGCTAACAAGCTTGCTGGTGCTAAGCTGAGGTAATTTTTAGATATAAAGTCCAAATATTTTTATTCAACCACCTAGATAGATTACATCTGGGTGAAAATAAAGGATGTGATGTTCAGAACACGATAACTACAGTCATTATCAAAGTGGGTAGTGATGCCCTCTGGGGGCATTTGGCCAGGGGTGTTTTTACACCACAGATAAGGTTTGAGAAGAAACAAATCATTATGAAAATATAATTATATTTTCCTTAAAATGTTCTTCCTAACTTCAGGCCTTATTCTCATGTCATATATAACTATGATGTTCTGCAAAACAACAAGCTTTAAAACACTTTTTTCTTACTGGTGAAAATCAGCTGGTCAAATCTGTTTTCTCTCAGGTACATCGCAGTGTAAGCTTTATAGTGAACATTACTACATCACTCTCGTCAATGTTGTCCATATCAACAACAAAAATATATCTTGACTCCATATAGTGGTTATTTTGGGAAAATCCCAGGTATATTGAGCAGTAGGATTATAAAAAATATGTGCTTATATAAAATTAAATTAAGAAGCCTATATAAAATTGCAAAATAAATCTATCTATAAGTACTTTTTTACTTAAGTACATAAGCAATCGAGTACTTTGTACTTTACTCGAGTAAAATTGAAAAAGTGAAAAAGTACTTTTACTGGAGTAATATTTTATTATACTTTTACTCAAGTACTTGATTTGTGTACTTCGTCCACCACTGCTTAGAAGCTTATTTTATGCACCGAATTTCTTGATAAATAAATAAAATTAATGGTTTAAAATGCACTTTAGAATCTATATTTTTATGTGAGGATCGATCCTTTCGATACAACTTCAGTATCGAAAGTATCGATACTTCAGGATCGATCCGCCCATCCCTAGCACTGGCCAGACAGTGGAAAAGAGACAACCCCTGTGTTAGACCGACTCCGCTTGCATTCATTCACGCTATTTGTCGAGATGAGAGGTGACCCCTCCTGGTACTGTGATTTATATACTGTTATTTCACCAGACACTGACGCTTGGACTCTGAGTACCGGCAACATGTCAGATGTACCGGTACGCACAAAAAAGTGCCAGTACGCTAAAGACTAAAACACAGAAGTGCCGGTAGTCCGTGCGTGCCGGCCCACTTCAAGTACTGTCTACACAGACAAAAAAAAACCTAAATGTTATGAATGCTTAGACCGTTTTATTAATATCATTATTAACAAAAATAATGATTAACAAAACTCTTCTAATATGTGCTTATATAAAATTAAATTAAGAAGCCTATATAAAATTGCAAAATAAATCTATCTATAAGTACTTTTTTACTTAAGTACATAAGCAATCGAGTACTTTGTACTTTACTCGAGTAAAATTGAAAAAGTGAAAAAGTACTTTTACTGGAGTAATATTTTATTATACTTTTACTCAAGTACTTGATTTGTGTACTTCGTCCACCACTGCTTAGAAGCTTATTTTATGCACCGAATTTCTTGATAAATAAATAAAATTAATGGTTTAAAATGCACTTTAGAATCTATATTTTTATGTGAGGATCGATCCTTTCGATACAACTTCAGTATCGAAAGTATCGATACTTCAGGATCGATCCGCCCATCCCTAGCACTGGCCAGACAGTGGAAAAGAGACAACCCCTGTGTTAGACCGACTCCGCTTGCATTCATTCACGCTATTTGTCGAGATGAGAGGTGACCCCTCCTGGTACTGTGATTTATATACTGTTATTTCACCAGACACTGACGCTTGGACTCTGAGTACCGGCAACATGTCAGATGTACCGGTACGCACAAAAAAGTGCCAGTACGCTAAAGACTAAAACACAGAAGTGCCGGTAGTCCGTGCGTGCCGGCCCACTTCAAGTACTGTCTACACAGACAAAAAAAAACCTAAATGTTATGAATGCTTAGACCGTTTTATTAATATCATTATTAACAAAAATAATGATTAACAAAACTCTTCTTTCTTTTTTTTGGGGGGGGAGGGTTGTAACGTGCAGCTTTTTTGTCAGTTAAATGGGGTGGTAGACAACAGATTTAGTGTCTGGATAGATCTTACAAGGGCTGCTATTAAACATCAGAAAAGCCGAAAGAAAATTGTTTTTGCATCATAGCAATTCCTAAGACGATCACACCTCTGTTTCACCCTTTTTCTTTTCCCCTTCGCTCTCTCTGTCTCTCCGTTTTCCCATTATAGAGAGTGGACATAATAAGAAGTGACACATCTGAGCATGCTCACAGTCTCCCCAGCGTCATTTCCAGACCTTATGCTACCTCCTTCAAAAAAACCTCTCTCCTTCTCCCACGTTTCCCAGCCTGGAGCCTCCCCTCTGCCCGGGTACATCAAAACACCATTAGGCTGTCCCAAACACCTCAGCTCCCTTGTTGGACATCACCTGCCGTCTCCTCTGGACTCTCCTCATACTACCAATGCTACTTACAGAGCCCCATTTCACCTTCCCATTGACAAATAAATAAATAGCTGAGAGAAAAACAGAAATATACCGACTCGAGGGAAAAATAGGTGAGAGAGTAAAAAGCTAGAGGAAGAAAAACAGGAATGAAGAGACGTGCAATGCTGTAAAGTTGAAGAAGCTAAGCTGGAAGTCTTGGGTCAGCCTTCCCATAATGCATTGCTCTGAAAACTGTGGCAGCATAAAGGACCTCATTTTCACACACGCACACGAGGGCTGTTTAAAATGCTGTACTTAATCAGATAAAAAGCACAACTGTTGGGAAAAGAGGGGGCAAAAGGGGTCACATTTAACAGGCCGGAATGCAAATGACAGAGGAACAAGGAAGGAAATTAATGACAAACGTACCTATAAAGATGTGACAGACTGCCCAGTGCTGACCGTCAATCATGTGACTCATTAACACCAAGCATAATTAACTGCTTTTGGTGTCATTATATAAAATCCTGCTTCCATAACTATGATCCTTAAAATCCATACAGGAATTTTAAGCCATCAATCATCCTTGCTCTATTTTCTCTGCAAAGAGGCAGTCCTGGTTAACCTCCAGTACGGTTTAAATAAATTTATATTTTATTTATGTATTTACAAATTCCATCTTTTACCATTTTTCCTATTGAAAAATTACCCCAAATGTTTTTGGCCGTATTACCATTTGATTGATTACTGAAAATGTTTGCTGCAAAACTAAAGTTCCAAAACAAAACTGCTGACTATACACTAGTATATCCGTAAGAAAAAATACCCGAAGAGTAAGACTTGGACCTGCTACTGTTGAAAAACAAATTGTACAAGAGACCATCGTGAAAAGTTGATATTACATTTCTGATGCCCACCTGAGAACACCTTTAATCTCCCCTGTAATTTGTGTAAAAAGTGATAAAAAATGATCAAAAATAATGAAAACATCAAATGCAAAATGATGAATGGTTGTTTGTCTTTAAATGACTGACAGCTAAATATTGTATGTCTTAATCTAAGTAAAAAAAATACAGAACAGCATGTCTCTATTTGAGGAAACTTCAACTATTTTAATTCATCATATCAAATTCCTCTGTCCGGCATTTAAACAGAATGCCATCTCTTTTCACTCGCTGTTGTTTGACATACAGATCCAGCATTTGAATGACTTTCATATTGGCTTAATCAATGGCTGGTGATCTTTTGACGGCCTCTATTCAATAAAGCCCAGTGTCAGCTGTGTGTGAGTTTCATAACTAGAATAATGGTAAATGATTACTCCTCCGCATGGCGTCTCAGAGTGAGCCCAGTTAATGAAGAGAAATGGTTGAGTTTGGAGCTGGGGCTGCCAGCTGCCATTTGAGAACTCGGAGCACCGAGATTAATGGTGACTGAGCAGGGCTCTGTGGCTATGATGTGGTCAGAGGTCCGATCGATAATACACACACACACAAACCTGACACACGCATCAATTTATGCATGCACACACACATGCAAATACCCTCAACCAAACTTAACACACACACTCATCCACTCTAAGTGGAGTGATGAACTGACAACATTTGGACATTTAAATTATTTATCAGATTCTTCCCTGTGGTTTTCTCTGCAGTGTACAGGGGTCAGAATTTTTTAAAAAGTAAACATTTTTTTTTTTATATTTGTGAAAGGGAGGATAATTAAGGCATAAATACTGTAGCAAGGTAGAAGATGAGTTGTAGAAGAGAATGATGAGATCAGAATGGGGCCCAGGACAGAACTTTGAGGATCACCCTAGATATTTAGTAAGAGAGAGAGAAAGAGAGATGAATAAATAGCAAAGTCCCCTTAAGGGCAGTCAGTTAACTCAGAGGCCATCTTGGTTACATTCCCAAGCACCTATTTTTTTATCTAAGCAATAGCCATACATCTCCTGTCAACCTGAATGGGAAATATTAACATCTCGTCAAGATTATGTTTTAAATTGTAAAATAAACACTAAAATTTAACAATATTATTGTAACGCCCCTGTGGACTGTTTATTGTGGTTTCTTCCCCTTTTGTTGGTTTAGCCCGTTCAATCATTAGTTAATTATCCTCAGTGTGCTCACCTGTCTGCCCCTCGTTATCTGCACTATAAGTTCCTGTCTCTTGTATTCTAGTATTTTGTGTGTGTGTGTGTGTGTGTGTGTGTGTGTGTGTGTGTGTGTGTGTGTGTGTGTGTGTGTGTGTGTGTGTGTGTCTGTCTCTCTCTCTCTCATCTACCCGAATCTGCCTTGTTGTCTCTACATTAAATATACTTATTTGAATCCTTGTCATCCTGCCTGCCTCCACACACCGTGACAGAATAACCGACCCAAAAAGTAAAGTATAGCAGCGTCTTTCCCCTTGTTTGTTCTCCCGGTTTTTGTCAGTTTTTACTTTTATAATGGATTACCCCGCCTTCCAAATCCTCCTGCTGGAGCAGGGGGAACGCTCTCTTGAGGACCACACAGACGACTTTCTGTCCCTGGCCCACCTCACGCACTACCCGGACAACTGCCTCTGTACCTTCTATGAAGTTGGACTAAACGCCACCACACGAGCGCAGTTGTCTGGGGATGGTCCTCGAGAGAGCCTCGCCACCTTCATCGAGTAGGTGCTGGTGTCCTGCAAGTCCCAGCTGACCGTGGACATCGCGGACAACAACACCATCTCCCCGCAGTACGGAGCATAAACCTGAGCCCACCGATGACGGAGAGCCATTTCCCACTGCGATCCACGAGCCGGAGCAAAGCCCCACGGCTGAGAAGAGGATCGCCTCGGATGTTGAGCCCAACGCGTCAGAAAAGGTGCGAGAGCCGGTGACAGTGCCCACCAGAAGGGAGCAAGCCGTGGACGGTGTGAGCGCGAAGAGGAGCTCTGCCCCCGGAATCATGGCTGAGGGTGAGCGGACTATGGAGGGTATTCAGGGCCAAAATGAGGAGGAGAGACCGCGGGATCCCCAGTCCAGCCCTGGAAGGGCTCCTTATCCCCAGTTCAGCCCAGGAATGGCTCCTGATGTCTCGTTCAGCCCAGGAAGGGCTCCTGATCCCCTGTCCAGCCCAGGAAGGGCTCCTGATCCCCTGTCCAGCCCAGGAAGGGCCCCTGATCCCCTGTCCAGCCCAGGAAGGGCTCCTGATGTTTCGTTTAGCCCAGGAAGGGCTCCTGATCCCCAGTCCAGCCCAGGAAGGGTTCCAGATGTCTCGTTCAGCCCAGGAAGGGCTCCTGATCCCCAGTCCAGCCCAGGAAGGGTTCCAGATGCATCGCCTCTGGACTCCTCTCCTCTGGCTGCGCCTCGTCGCTCTGTCCTACCGGCTCCGTTGGGCTCCTTCCTCCTGTCAGCTCCACCTTAGTCCTCAGTCACTTCGGGTCCGCTGCGGATCTCTGGATCTCCGCCTCGGTCGCCAGAGCCCTCGGCTCCACCCTGGCCCCCCGGATGCTCGGCATCCCCCTGGCTCGTTGGCTCTCCGGCTCGGGCTCCTCCTCCACCTGCTCCGCCGCCGCTGGTTGGCTCCCTGGAGTCGGTGGACATTCCTCCTCCATGGCTCCTCCCTCCGTCAGCTCCACCATGGGCCGCTATCATGACTGTGGCCTGGATCCCACCTGGCTCCTCCTCCTGCTCCGGTTCCCTCCTGTTATCTCCCTGGCTCCTCCCTCCATCGGCACCTTCCTGGACTTTGTTAGCCGTCCTCCTCCTGGAAGTCCATCCTCCGCCGGAACCTCCACCAGTCTGGTCTGCCTGCCAGCCCTTTGCCTTCCCCTGTCACCATCTCACAACCACTGCTTTTTCCCTCTTCCTAGTCCCCCTATTTTTTTATTATTTGAATCCTTGTCGTCCTCGTCATCCTGCCTGCCTCCACACACCGTGACCGTGACAATTATACACTTAATTTCTTTAGATGAAATCAAGTGGTTCAGCTAATATGTGCGGACAGATTGAGAAATAAACATAATGACAGTAATAATCTTACTGTTTGTTGTGGTAAAAAGAAGTCAACTTCTTTTCTTTATCTGTTTTTACAGTCACACTCTTCAATATCCTTAAGTTTTTTTTAATTATTATAATCATAGAGGATTTTCAATAAAATTGCTTACGTCAAACATGCAGAAAATATTAATTTATAATATCAGACAACTTATTGTAAATGACAAATTGTCATTGTATATATTGAAATGTCTACAGTTGGAAGTCTTTTATTTCTTAGGTGGCCCAGTGCTACCTTTTCTTTTTTCTGATAATAATCCCTCATTTTGGGTAAATCAAAAGTTGCTTTGCTTTCAGCGCCCAGATTTTCCTCACTGGCTGCATCACATGCTTTATAAATATTCATACCAAAGGCTGTGCTGCTGTTGATGGGCAATAGTCTTATTTTCTGCTTCAGTCACCAGTGCACATTTGTATTTTCATATAGTGTGAGTTTTGTTATGTAAGGCAATTTTCTGTCTTCTTAAGAAGGGCTGTCTATTGGGCTGCATTAATGAGTGAGTGAGTGAGTGAGTGAGTGAGTGAAACAAGTGAGGAAAGGAAAAATTAGAACAGTACAGAGGTTAGATGTTTCTTTGCCATAAAAGTTAACTTCTGTTACATAGAGTACTATGTTAAAATCTTCCTTAACATGAATAATTAACAAAACACAATAAAAATCCTACATTACAATCCTACATTACAATCTTACAACCTAATTACACACTCTTTAGGCAGCCCGTTGTGCAAAATGTTACACACATTATTAATGTCAACATGAAACACTGCAACACACTTTTATTATGTACTCTACCAAGTGAAATTGGATGTTCAATAAGAAAAAAATTTAGGGCGGGGCTTGACTTTATCCAGTCGGAATTGATTGGATTGTGAAAAGTGCTCTTTGCTGACAAGTCGTTGGAGGTGACAAACTGAAAAATGAGCAATTTATGTTGCTTAAGAAGCAGAACTTTCTTTTAGATAACCAATAAGTCATTAATGTGCATTAATGTGTATTAAAGTACACAGGATAAATGCAATTGTATTTTCTGATTTCATGTTGAGAACAGGAACCATCTGGCATTTACCAAAATCATTTTTGTATAAGCCTAAAGGCAAGTTGAAAACACTTGTGATTAACATATTCAATTTAAAAAAGATTGCTTTTTGAAAGTAATTAATACTTTTATTAAGCAAGGGCACAATAAATTGATCCAAAGTAACAGTAAAGGCATTTATAATGTTACTATTACAAATGCTACTACTAAATGTTCAAATAAGTGCTGTTCTATTTGTGAAAAAAAGTATTATGGTTTCTGATTATTGAGCACAAAATTAGAATATAAGAATGATTTCTGAAGAACACTAAATACTGGAGTAATGGCTGCTGATAATTCAGCTATGCCCTCACAGGAATAAAATTAATTTTAAGATATATTCAAATAATAAAAAAACAGTTATTTTTAAACTGATATAATATTTCACAATATTACCGTTTTTACTTTTTATTAAAATAAATGTAGCCTTGGTGACCATAAGAGACTGCCTTGATAAACATGAAAAACAATCTTATCCATGCCCGACTTTTCTCTGGATTAAATGAAGGACAATTAGGCAGTTTTATTTTAATAAAAACCACATAAGTAGTGCTCGGGGTTGGGGTTGGGGGGGTGGCATTACAAGAGAAAAACAGCATGTTTTGGGGGGGCATTACAAAAGACAAAAACACCATGTGTGTGTATATGTGTCTGTCCATGAGCATATGTGGGTTGGAAGGGTGCCTGACCTTGGCAAGGATGGAGTTTCAGGAGCGAGCTATAATGATGGCTGATTGCTGGGGAATGGTGGAGAATGGACAAAGATAGAGGGAGGTAGATGAGAGGAAAGGAGAAGAGAGGAGCAGAGAAATAGAAAGGATGGAGGAGAAGAGGCTAATTGCAGCACTCGTGGGTCTGAGCCTCCCATGGCACACATCAGTACATCAGGAGGGGTGTGTCTTAGAGAGACGGGTGAGTGGGAGAGAAAGCAGGGGTAAAAGATGGACAAGTAAGGGCGCAGTACAGTCTAGAGAGGTTGAGGAAAAGTATGAACAAGTGAGAGAGAGATAGAAAAAGGGTTAGGTGAGAAAGGGGAGAGGAGACTAGAGGAGAGCTAGAGGAGACAGGGGTGAGTCGTCCATACGCCGAGGCAGTAAATTGGCATTGGCTGAATACCGGGCAGTAGCCTGTAATTACTGTTGTAAGACTCTGGGTCGGGGGTCCAGGCAGACCCTTACAGCCACTGTGTTTGAGAGAAGGGAAAAAGAGAGCCCGAGGTGGTCTATAATACCTGGAGAAAATGGTCCGTTACAGCTATTCCCAATGGCAGTTATTTAGGTACTTATTTTGTGTGAACTATGCGCCTTTAAATGTCTTTAAAAAAGTATTCATTTTACATTAAAAGAAAAAAATATATATATAAATATAAATTGCAAAAGAAAATGGCCAGCAATGAACAAATGTTTCCATCATCAGAATGGTGTAGTTTTGGGTAATCATCCATGACCCTTTGACCTTATATATTTAATAATTTAAAATTTATAATGTTAAAATTTTTTTTAAAATAAATGCTGTTAATTTGAACTTTCTATCAATGAATCAATTAAATGAATGAATCCTGAAAAATGTTTCATGTATCACAGTTTCCACAAAAAAACAGCACAACCATTCGTCACAAAATCGTCACAACACGAGTGTATATACTGTATATGTGCCTATATCAGTGTGCCTGACTCACTCTGTGTGTGTGTGTGTGTGTGTGTGTGTGTGTGTGTGTATGGATGGTCTGCCCTGCTCCCCTCTCTCTCTTTCTGCCACAGATCAGTGTGCGTGTGTGTATGGCTTAGGGCTGATGTAAGCCAGTGGAGTGGCAAATTACAGCAGACCTACAGCTGTAGGCTGACATTATGATTAATTTGATCAGTAATTTCTCCTGTTTTTCATTTTAATCGCTGTGACCATTCTACTGTGGCAGGTCTCTCAGATCTAATTAAGATCAATTCCTGTGTAACCGGCTTGCCCACCGAACTGCCCCCTCCTCCTCAAATCCCCGAGTCCCCTCAGCGTGGAGAAACCCCATCGCTCCAATCAATCAGCGCCTGCAAATCCAGCCACCCCGCTAATCTGCCAATTAACACACTTTCATAATATCACAAATTCATAATCTCTACCGTCTGGCTGTCGTCACAACAGCTCATCTCTGCCTTCCCTGCTTCTTTTTTGTTGTTGTTGTTAGAGTTTGCTATTAGGTAAAAGAATCAGTTTTTCAAAAACAGAAGGGGAGATGGATGGGAGATGTTTTAAACTTTGGATTACAAGATTGCAATGGTAATGGAGTAGCTAAATAAAAATAGCAATGGTCCTAATAGTTCACCAAAAAAATCAACATTTGCTCACCCTTTTGAGTCATTCCAAACCTGTGTAGCTGAACACAGAAGATATTTTGAATTTTTTTATTTTTTTTTGTCCATAAAATAAAAGTCAGTTGGTTCTGAAACAACATTATATGGACAAAAGCAAATCAGCAGCAAATCAGTTTGTTTCAACGAAGAAAAAAAAGCTCAATTCTAAAAGGGTCATCATTTAATAGTGTATTTTTTAATAAATTAAAAATATGGTTAAATACTGCTATTTATTTTTTATTCGTAGATTTTATACATTTATTATATGTTACAGTACATTTATAAGTTTAAATGATGCAGTCACCACAATCGAGATCCAAATATAATCTAAGTGATATTTGTCCTTATTAATGCTAGTTTTGTCAGACCTTGGTTAAACTAAAATAAAGAAACAAGCATGCATCTCCACTCAAATCAGTTTAAAAACATTACTGCCTACAGAAAAATGGGTAACACTTTACAATAAGGTTCATTAGTTAACAACTTTAGTTAACATGAACCAAGAATGAACAATATTTCTACAGCATTTATTAACGTTAATTTAAACATTTACTAATGCATTATTAAAATCAAAAGCTGTGCTTGTTAACATTAGTTAATTCACTATGAATTAACATGAACTAACATGAACTAACAATGAACAACTGTATTTTCATTAACTAACATGAACAAAGATTAATAAATACTGTAATAAATGAATTGTTCATTGTTTGTTCATGTTAGTTAATACATTAACTAATATGAACTAATGGAACCTTATTGTAAAGTGTTATCGAAAAATGTTACTGGAAAATCATAAAATTGAACTGTCTAAAAGAACTCAGGGTCAGAGACCTCCAAAAACATCCCTGTCTGAACTTTTGACCAAATAAAGAAAGAGACGAGACAAGAAAAATGAGAGTGAGAAGGAGGGAGAGAGAGAGTGCAGGCAGTGAACACTTAGCTTCATACACTGGACACACTGACTGTGGTATTATCAGAGTGGGATGCTAACACGTTGTCAGTTCAGCAACAGAAGGCCTCTATCTGGGCCTTTAGGTGTCTTCAGATAATAGGAGACCTGTCTGCCCTACCTTACTAAAATTATTACACCCAAAGAGAGGAATGGGAGGCAAGAGAAACCGAGAGGGGGGGGGGGTACCTGTGTGACCAGAAGGGATAATTATGACAGATCCTGGAAATACACATTCTCAAAATTCTCTAGGTGTTTGCAGTGTCTAACTGTGCTTGCCCCTAAAGGCTAGTAACAGCACTCTGGTGAAGTATGCTGTAACTTTCTCAAGCAGACATAGACATAAGCCCAATTACAACTGCAGACCCACAGGACAGGCAGGCTGCAAACCCTGCCGCACACACACAATCACAATGGTTAAGTGGTAATGTGGACCCCCATGAAGTGGGAACTTAAAACCCGCCGACACATACACACACACACACATGCACATACATGCACACTTATCACTCTCTTTCTCTCACTCTCACACACAGTGAAGGGCAAGGTAATGATGCTGTCATCTCCAGTGCCAATCTCTCTTTGGATTAATAAGAGGGTCTCACATGATTCTTAGCAGTAAAATCTAATCATGGACCACTGGGATAAAACCAGAAAGTGCAGCTCAAAAACCAATATAGAAGCTCTTTTAACACACCCCAGGTGAAGAGTGTTCCTCAAGGCTTTGTCCTGGGTCCTCAAGCAGTTTTGCCTTGGTCAAAACCCTGGTAAGTACAAGTATTTCACCCGCTAACAGGACTCATATTTAAAAACCTGTAGAGAAGCTCTACTAACAAACCCTAGGCGAAGGGTGTTCTGCAAGTCTCTGTCCTGGGTCCAAATGCAGTTTTTGCCTTGGTAAAATCCTGATAAGCAGTATTGCAACTTTTTAAAGATGTTTCTAACATTGTATCAATGTAATCACAGACATTTTCTTTGACTTTGAAAATTATTAAAAGTCATTTAAACCTACTGTACACGACCAACCACAAATATATATTAAAATCTGTGCACATATGATCAGATACACATTTCCATTTAGGACAATTCACAAACATCTAGACCTGCATACAACCAATGAGGCTGCCAACATCACACATTAAAGCCAAGCATTTAGAGGCCCCATTGTCACACCCTCACATTTACTTTATTCTGAATCATGTATCAGAAGGGCTTGATGATAACTTGACAGATCGAAACCAGGTGTGCTTCCACTGCAAATGAAGAAATATCAGGCTGGCCTTTCCTAAGGAATCCCACAGAAACCACTAGTTCTGGGCTCTGGAGACCATTAAGTGTGGGGCCCTATAGGATCCAGCTGGTGAGTATACAGGCTGGGCAGAGGGACAGAAGGTGAAATAAATTACTAAACTGATAGCAGCCATGAAAAGGGGGAAGGGGAAGTGGGGTTGTGGTACAGCACAGAGCAATAAGGGCTGTGACGCTGATGAATGCGGGGAAGGATGGAGAGGCGACCCTCAAACCGAAATGAAACCACTGGGACATGTAGGGAGGAGGGCATGTTATTAGTGACCGACTCAGACAGCCAGATAAGAAGAGGAAGAGGAGGAACAGATGGATAGACAGACAGACTAAGAGAGGAAGATTTGAAAAGATCACTTATGTTTGTCATTTAAAGCATAAGCTATGTGAAAATTTAAAGGGGTCAGATCATATATTATATTGTTAGTAATTTTTTTTATCATATTTGAATTTTACACAAAGTTGCAGTCATTTTTTGTAGATTAGTTTCAATAAATGCTCATTTTGAGGAAGTTTTGTGGGCTTAAAGTTACATTTTCATAGTTGAAAAAGCTTTTTTATTAATGAAAATGTCAGATCGAAGCAAATTTGATATGACATAGCCCCTTTAAAAGACATTATCTAACTGAAGCAACAACGACTCGTGTGCCATCTGTGGGGTTTGTTTCAATTTTATAAGCCTGCATGACAATAAAAGATAACTAAATATAATATCAACAAACTCATCTTATCCAGTCAACACTGGCATATGGTTCTTTGGACTTTTCAATGCAAGATGTTATTTGCAAAAGATAAAATATGTTGAAAACTAATCTGGTTCAATCGGCTGCATAAACTATACATTCTCACAACATGTCAATAAGTGATTATCATAAAATTGTTTCAAATTAAATTACACCAAAAGCATCATTACTCGTAATTCAATATTCTGCAGCTCTTCATTTCCAATAATAGTCTATTGCTGTCGCTAGCAAGATGGCTGGGATAAACTCTTAACAATAAACTTTCAATTTTCATTCTTTTTCGGGGAAAGGCTTGGCAAACGGGCACCTCCTCCAGAAACAATATTTGTAATATCCAAGATTTCCCCAGACAGATTCAATCATTCAATTGAATTACTGCCCCATTCTCTAACATTCATCCTAGACCTCGTCTCACTCTAGAGCTCCATTCTTCCAGACATGTTGTGAATAATGTAGAAGAATGAGTTCTTTAAGTGAGGCGACATCATATTTAGGGGTCATTACATTGAGTCGTTCAGTCTCGACTGCCCCCATGCCATGCAGCTCTCTGGAGCTGCTCCCCATCACGAGTCGACTTATATTATAGCTTTAAATAACTTCACTTTTAGTGTGTAAACAAGAGTTGAACTGGGTGAGGAGCAATACAAAGAAGGTTGCAGGCTACGGCTGTCTGGAAATATGAGGAATTTATTTCAATATCACATTAAGGCTTTTTTTCTCTCTCTTTTTTCCAGATCAAACACACCAAGTTCTGGACTGTCATAATATGAATGCAGAAAAATTCAAAAAAATTAAGTTATTATTTTAAATGTCAAGTGTTAAGTGAATTTCTCCCATTACTTTAATTGTATAAAATGAAATAAAATAATAAAATAAAATAAAATAAATAAGGTTTAATTTTCATTTAATCTTACCTGTAGTGGCAGAGGAGGTGTGACAGGTGACGGCAAGCTGCGAGCTGGTGATTGGTTTTGCCTGTGAGGGGGCGGAGACTGGGGAGGATGGGCTGAGCTATGATTGGAGGAGGTACAGGTGGAGGTGGAGCCCGGAGAAGGTCCAGAGACTTGTGATTGAATCGGAGGAGTGAGCTGATGATGGCTGGGTGGTTGGAGATGCGTTGGACCGCAGAGCTGTTGGTGCTGCTCTCGTTCACGTTCTCTTTGTTGTTGGTCTCTTTCACACTGCTCTCGTTCTCGCTGCTGTTGTTGTTGTTGTTGTTGCTGCTGCTGCTGTTGTTGTTGTTGATGATGATGCTGTTGCTGGTGATGCTGTAGTTGTTGGAGTTGTTGAAGATGCTGGAGCTGAGAGCTTAAGGATGAGGTAGCTGTGATGAGAAAAAGAGGAAGAAAGGTGTTCATTTCTATCATTTTCTTTGCCAAGTATTTATAAAATAATAATTAAAAATAAACAAACAAAAAAACAATCAAATCACCTTCAACAAAACACAAGCATTATATTTAATCACAAGAATTATGATTACAAATAAAAGTAAACCCTTGGCCTGGACAATATGATGGTGTTTGTAACACTTATTGCTTTCCTTAGCCTGTAATTGCAGAACCATCACTGATTGCTGGTCATTACATAGTATCTTTTCTGGTACATTCACACACAGTGAAGGGCAAGGTAATGATGCTGTCGTCTCCAGTGCCAATCTCTATTTGGATTAATAAAAGGGTCTCACATGACTCTTAGCAGTAAAATCTAATCATGGACCATTGGGATAAAACCAGAAAGTGCAGCTCAAAAACCAATAGAGAAGCTCTTTTAACACACCCCAGGTGAAGAGTGTTCCTCAAGGCTTTGTCCTGGGTCCTCAAGCAGTTTTGCCTTGAGGAAAAACGTCTCAGGTTATGCATGTAACTGTGGTTCCCTGAGGGAACGAGATGCTCCATCAAAACGCTATGGGAACGTATTCAGCGTGACCGTGCTCTAAATTACGTGTGTAATCAGTCCAATGGATTGGCGAGACGTCACAGGCGGGGTGACGTAGTGACCAGGAAGTTTAAAAGCACTAAAAAGCACTTAAAAGCACGTGCGGTGGATACAGCGGCAGCTTCTGGGAAATGAAGTAAGCGCTCGCAGGGATGCCGGAAGTATGGCACTGACACGCTGTGTCTCGTTCCCTCAGGGAACCATGGTTACACGCGTAACCTGAGACATTCCCTTTCAGGAACTCAAGCTGCGTCGAAACGTTATGGGAACGAGTATGCTCACGCTGCCAGACTTACAAATCCCTGCCTAGTGTGGAAGAGCACAGCTAAGGCGAGAGAAAGGAGCCAGGAATGGCGCAGAATGCAGGTAGGCACCTGACAAAGTAGGCGGGAGAAGGGGACCAGAGGGGACAGTGCACAAACAGGTCTACCTGAGCCTGGCCAAAAACAAACTCGAGAGCTGACTGCGCGAGCTCCGCTCCCCAGTAAATGCTGCTCATTATAACATTAGACATAACATACTTGTGCAACTGGCTTTTTCGAAAGCTCATCGACATCCTCCACGTCCACCTCCTTGGAGGAAGACAGACGGAACGTCGAGCCCTCTCCCCGAGGGGAAGAAACCACAGGGTGGGCTTCCGATCCCAGAGAGCGGGGGATGGATCTGGTGGGCAAGGAAGAAGAGAGGGACTCGCCCGTCTCCATTCCATCCACCAGATCCATCTGCGATCCCCACGAGCGCAGCTGCCGCTCCGCCTCAGCGAAAATGGGGCGGCCCCGAGAGGAACGCTGGTGAAGGCGAGAGCTGACTCTGTGTGCTTTGCTCCCAAGCAGACAACACAAAAACTGTGTATCCCCACCCGAAACTTTTTTTGTTGCACGGGCAGGGAGGAACACACAGCCTGAAACGCTGCCTGCTCTCGCCCAAATGCTTCTTTTTGGCTGAAGCTTTGACATAATGGAGCTTATAAAGTGGACAAACAACACTAAATAAGGCTCACAACAAATAGCGACTGACACACACACAGAGAACTTGCTGAATGACAAAAAGCTGCCGCTGTATCCACCGCACATGCTTTTAAGCGTCCTGGTCACTACATCACCCGTCTCGCCCATCCATTGGACTGATTACACACGTGATTCAGAGCACGAACGCTGAAGGCGTTCCCATAGCGTTTTGACGCAGCTCGAGTTCCTGAAAGGAAACTTAAACTTTTTCTTATTTTAAACAAAACCCTTTCAAATTATAATTCTTTTGGGGGAGTGGACAAACAACACTAAATAAAACTCACAACAAACAGCGACTGACACACGCACACAGAGCGCTTGCTGAATGACAGAAAGCTGTCGCTGTATCCACCGCACGTACTTTTAAGGATCCTGGTCACTACGTCACCCCGCCCGTGACGTCTCGCCCATCCATTGGACTGATTACACACGTGATTCAGAGCACGAACGCTGAAGGCGTTCCCATAGCGTTTTGACGCAGCTCGAGTTCCTGAAAGGAAACTTAAACTTTTTCTTATTTTAAACAAAACCCTTTCAAATTATAATTCTTTTGGGGGGGGGGGGATTTGTGTATTAAAATAATAATAATAAAAATATCTGACATTGCGTTAGAAAAACAAATTTTCATGAAATTCAAATGATCTTGTTTTTTAGAATGTATACTACTGTTTTATTATGTTTTTGAAAGTCTTATGTTCACCAAGGCTGCATTTATTTATAATTTAAAATAACTGTTTTCTATTTTAATGTATTTTACATTTTAAATTTTTTATAATTATTAGTTGATTTTCTGTTGTTGTTATTATTATTTGGAAACTATATGCTTCTTGATGAAGTATGCTTTTTTCAGGATTATTTGATGAACAGAACATTTAAAGAATAGCATTTTTGATCAAATCTTTTTGTGACATTATAAATGTCTTTAGAGTAATTTTTGAAAAATATAAAGAGTCCTTGCTGAATAAAAGTATTGATTTCTTTAAAAAAAAAACGTTTTTGAACAGTAGTGCATATACAGCATATTTTTATATTGGAAAAATACATATAAAAAATATATTTTTCTTTTCAGTGTTAAGAAAATTCATTTTCAGAACTATGAATACAGTGAAGGTGCGTACGAAAATGAAGGAATGTTACCATGTACCATGTTTTTTTCTTGCCTATATTTTTTTTCTCTGAATACAAGGAACACCATTGATGTGTACTGGAAACTCTGAATGCACGTGTCAAAGCCTTTATGTTTTTGTGGTACATGAAGAGAAGCATTTTGTTGTAATTCCCATGAAGTCATGGTAGACTTCTTATATATAAGAAAGCAGTAGAGCCTAAATTGTGTCAGCCTTCTGACTCACCAGACACTCTGCTGAGATCGGAGAAACAAGTTTACTCTGTAAAAGACCTATACATTGAGCTGGACTTCACTGGACTGTCCATGACAGAACAAGATGGCCTACAGGTCATACCCTTAAAGGAGCTTCTTCCATTCTCATGTTTGTGTCAAAATCAGCCTTATTTCTGCACTCACTGAAGGATGACTCACATAACAAAAAAAGTCAACTCAAATTATCCATATACCTTATGAATGCCAACACTGAAAAAACAGACTGCTAACACATCAGAATGAACCAATGTGACCTTCTGTTTGAACGTTCACTGTAGGAATCAGAGCAACGTTTTGCAGACAGATGCCTGACCTCTGCTCAATGTTCTGATAATGAACTCTTCACTGAGAACTCATCGAACAGAGATGCCTCTTCTACACTGCACTTAAAGCCAAGATGTCACACACGTTTTATGGGCACCATTATTTGGAGTTATAACAGAAATCCACCAGGCCACTAAGATGTTCTCCTTTGGTGGCACTGAGATGATATCTTACTGCAATATCTCAATATTTGAATCCATTTAGGTGTTGAATCTACACAGTGTTCGAGACTGACAACCATATTACTAAAAGGTGTGACTCAAATTATCCTGTATTTATAATGAAGAAATAAATAAATAAGTGTGGTAAGAAAAAATGTCTTAATGCATTCTCTAAAGAGCTATTTTACTTTTAAGCAAATATCTTTTTAAAGATATTGTTTTGGATATTTTCGATAATTATCTTCTTAACCGTTTGTTGTAACTGATATATAAAACCGCCTGTTCTAATATATATATATATATATATATATATATATATATATATATATATATAAATAACATCTAGTTTACTAACATCAGGGGGGTTTTAATCACTGCCAAGTAAGCATCCCAAAAATAAATCACAAAATATCTGAACAATGGATTGATGCTCAGCTACAAAGCGAGAATCGTGATGTATCATCAAGCATGTGTTTGTGCACAGCGTACTTGACAAGAAGTGACCATAATTAATTGATGCAGCTGAATAATTAAAACCAGGACATTTTTTTTCCTGAAGATAACTAAGAAAATACATTGGTGCTGACATTTCTTTGATTAGTGTAGCTCTCCGTGCATCACAACCAGACAGGCAGTTGAGGTTTTGATGAACCACAAGCTCTCTTTCCCCTACTCCGAGAAGAAAAGAAAAAAAAGAGTGTGTCTCTCTACCAGTAAACAGCCCACTTTTACATTTCTTCAATCGCCTGACACGTTGACACTGCTCTCACACCCCAGCATGAATTATATATATCATCTGCGCCGGGGAAAATTCCAAGAGTCCGATTCACACTTGAAATGTTGGGCCAAGTTGTCTCGCAGGCCTTGACAGGGTGTACATATGTGGCACTCCATCGCACGACTATAGATGGAGCCAAGCGAGCTGCTACAAGTAGAAAATAAATGAAAAGAATAGGAGGACGACAGAAAAAAAGGACAAAGAAAAGAGAAAGCCTGAATCCTGTCAAAAATATTATCGAAACCAAGGGGAAGATCAAAGGTGATGTGAGGGTCTCCTTCCGCAGCAATCGTGAGACCAGAAAAAGAGACAGAACAACAAAAGAATATAAAGAAAAGAAAAACAAATAGAGAGAGAGAGAGAGGAACAGGATTGTATAGAAGCCCCATGAGGCCCTATTATATGGGCAGCACTGCAGGTAAAACTGTGGTTGAGAGCGAGTGCTTTATAAACTCTGTCATCTCATTACAAAACATTGCTAACCTTCCGTTCTCCTTTAAACAGACCCAGTCTCACTGTGCGGGAAAGAGGAGGCTGTGTGCGCTTCTGCGATGCAGACCTTGAGTTAAAGAGTCAGGTGCAAGAGCAATGACAGAGCTGCAAATGTCTGAATGCATTGAAACACAATACATGCACAAATACAGAGCAGGAATGCTGTTTACTTCATTGGAGTATTTATAGGAACAGAACACAAGGACATGGACAGCAGACGATGCTTTAGCGTGGTAACATAAAAGTCATCCTCTATAACCACCTGAACAATGGTAACATAACGCATGACAGTGGGAATTTAGTTTCTAGCCTGGATCTCATGTACATTCTCACCTCCCGAGCACTTTCAACTGCTACCTTGACTTTACTGTAAAAAATAATAATAATAACTTGCTTTCTTGCATAATGGAAACATATGTAATAATAGCAACAACAGCATTGTTCTATTCAGTTCCACTGAAAATGTACCTTTACACCGGCTTCCCATCGTGGATAAAGCAGATTTATTTCACGCATATATAGAATGAAGAAAATTCAAGGATGCAAGGCAACAATAGTATTGTATTGAATCTAGCAGTTCTCATAGACAGCATGCTTAGTGTCAAGATTCGCTACTGTGAGCAGCACAGAGACGAAGAAGCGAGGAGACGAGAAGTGGAATGCAAACATATAGATTTTAATCACATCCAGGGCCCAAGGAAACACACGCAGCAAGGGTAGACATATACAGTTCCGGACCAGGAAGAACAGAACGGGCTAGAACTCAAATAGGGCAGATAACGAGGGTCAGACAGGTGAGGAGGATAACTAATAACAAGGAACACCTGGAACTAATAGAACTAAATGGGGACAGGAACAGGAAGGACCAAATAAGGGCAAGGAAGGCACATGGGGAGCAAAACACACACAAAACAAGGAACAGAGTCTGACATTTAGACCTAAAATAAAGTAATGAAAATGGCATATTTGTCACCCATGATTTATTTATACCACAACTTAAAGTATAGAATAATAGAGGGTTGAGATATACAATTTTTTTTTTTTATGTTTTATCGGACAACCTAAAAAAAGTTTAAAGTTTAAAAAATATTAAATGACGTGGTCGTGGGTGTTTTTCTTTAATAAATAAAAGAAAACTTTAATTCAGCAAAGATGCTTTCAATTAATATTAAATACATTTATAATGTTACAAAATATGTCTCATTCGAATAAATGCTGTTCTTTTGAACTTACTTTCTATCCAGCAAAGAATTTTGAAAACAAAAAAAGATATATATAGATATATATATATATAGATGTAAAATTTTTATGTAAAAAAAAAAAAAAAAAAAAATATATATATATATATTGTATAAAACTGAAG
>NW_015505820.1:506043-530887 GCF_001515645.1 Sinocyclocheilus grahami
TATATATATATATATATATATACTGTATAGAACTGTAGAAAAATAAAAATACTTCAATATGTTCTTTCACATACTTTTTACTTAGCATACAACATGTCTATTTTATATTATATTATTAATATTAACTACATTATTATTTTATTTTTAATATTATTATTAATATATTTTTTTCCATAAAGTTACTAAACCACAACATACTCCAGCACTCTGTTAGCAAGGCTTATTTGTCAATATAATAAAAATAAATAATAAATGCACTGCCTTTGGACAAAGCAACTACATTTGTAGCTCACTATATACAGCGTGCTTTACTTTTTCTAGGTCATGATACATTCAAATCACGTCATATTGAAACATGAATTGACAGGTAGATTACCAGACTATTTAATTCATTTTTTCCATAAGCAAAAGTAAAGAGGAGACATATAAAGCCTGTCAGACCCTCTGAATAGTTATGAAATAATACCTGACAACCTTCTCAGTGGGCACACAAATGAAGCTGAGGCACGTCCTGACAGGTTCTGTGACCCGCCTGACGTTTGGATGCTCTGTTTTGCCTCCCTGCACCTGAAGCCACTCCAATTTAGTACCTTTTTTTCTTTCTTTCTTATTCTTGAGACCAACCTGAACTCAAGTAAAGTAGCAGCAAACAAAATTCTCCAGAACAGATCACAGAGACGCATCTGTTTAACAGAAGCTCATTCCCCTCACCTAGTGACCCTGTGTGCACCAAACTGTGTAAAAATCACCTGTCGTGTGTTTGATGTGAGTAAGTGTGTGTGTGTTTGTGTGTGTGTGGCTGTGTGTGAAGCATGGAGCGTCTGATTGTCAGAGGTCAGCGCAGAGGTCGTGAAGAACCTGCAGGGTGATAGCAATATTTTTGTTTCTAGTATCAAAGAGAGTTTGCAGGGCAGAGCAGAGTATCCACCTGTCTTATTAATACCGTACGCTGTCTGTCTGTCCCATACAACACCCCTTCCTCTGGGGATGTCCACCTGACGAACACAACAACGTGTGTCTGAGACTGATCTGTGTGTAAAATTAGTTCGGTTATAAGAAATATTGATCATAGAGTGTAACAGGCAGATTAACTGACAATTAAAATGCAAAATCTATTTGCATATGCATGCATGCATCTTATTGACTGACATGTTAATCCTGTTAAAGACCTGACAAAGTGACTGCTACTAAAAATAGTACACAATTTTAATGATGCAGGCCACTTTAGAAATAATAGTGACAACGAAATAAAGTCACACACACACACACACAGGCTGTGTGTGCACAGTGAATTAAAGGCCAATCGCAAGGCCAAAGTGAGTAACGCTGAGTTAATTAATTCTGTGAGAAACGACTGTGGTGGAAGAAAAATGTGTAGGAAACAAGTGAAAGGAACAGAACAAGAGATGTAGGATGGTATCATTGGGTATTACAACATTTGTTGAGTGAAACTGGTTAAGGAAATTACTTATAATTTTATGATTGGTCACCTAATAACAATATAAAGAAACCAAACAAGAATGAAAAGTGGAAGGCTGTCATTATTTAATGTTATTATTTAATATTTAAAGGCTTAATGCAAGTAACACAGTTACCAAAGACAAAACAATAACTGAAAACTTATTTTGAACGATGTTTGCAACTAACATGCAAAACAATTGTTAGAGAATTTGTGTAATTGGGCTTTTGACTCAGAACCTTACTCAGATATAGTCTCTGTGAAAAGTAGCCCCAGTCTCCTATATATATAGTACACATACTAAAAGATAAAATAATATTTATTCATACACCATCTTTTGAACATTTAGGGTCGATAAGGTTTTTTAAAATGTTTTTGAAAGACGTCTCTAATGCTCACCAAAGCTGCATTTATTTGATAAAAATACAGTAAAAACAGAAATATTGTGAAATTATATATATATATATATATATATATACAGTGGGTACGGAAAGTATTCAGACCCCCTTAAATTTTTCACTCTTTGTTATATTGCAGCCATTTGCTAAAATCATTTAAGTTAATTTTTTTTCCTCATTAATGTACACACAGCACCCCATATTGACAGAAAACACAGAATTGTTGACATTTTTGCAGATTTATTAAAAAAGAAAAACTGAAATATCACATGGTCCTAAGTATTCAGACCCTTTGCTCAGTATTTAGTAGAAGCACCCTTTTGATCTAATACAGCCATGAGTCTTTTTGGGAAAGATGCAACAAGTTTTTCACACCTGGATTTGGGGATCCTCTGCCATTCCTACTTGCAGATCCTCTCCAGTTCTGTCAGATTGGATGGTAAACGTTGGTGGACAGCAATTTTTAGGTCTCTCCAGAGATGCTCAATGGGGTTTAAGTCATCATAAAATATACAATATTTTAGTTTCTACTGTATGTTTGTCTGTATGTTTGTCAAGTAAATAAAACCTTACTTTTAAAAAAAACCTTACTTAAATAGTTTCCTGAAGAAAAGGCCTGGCTTAAAAATAATAATAAAATAAGAATCTGTACTATATTTAGCAGACTGCATCTCCAGTGCTTACAGTGGAGCTCAGACATTATTACATGATTCCCTATCAGCGATTTGGATTGGATGCTAAATGGAAAAGAGGTTAGACTGCAGTTGAGAGGCCCTGGCTGAGTGTTTATAGCGCTGAAGTGGACAATGTGTTGGGATCAGACCACAAAGCCCCCCGTCTGACATGCATGTCTGATCAAAGTGTATTACTGCGATGGGCTCTGCTGGGATTTAAAGATTTCTGGGCTGACTTCCAGAGAGAACAAGGTGTAAAAGTAGAGAGTTTTACGATAAAAACTTTTTACCGAGCCTCAGAATGTGTCTTGGGTGGAAATTCAATAGTTAAAACTGTTTATTTGTATTCTTTCTTCAACATAAAAACCTATTTACATTTAAACATTTAAAGTTACATTCAAAGATACTATTTTAAAATATTTTAAAATAACTAATTGCTACTTCATTATTACAAATGTGTAACTACAAACAAATTTGAACAGAAATGACACTTAATGACAGTTTGTTTAGTTTCATTCTTTAACCATATTTCAAAGATGACACAAGTAATTACGAAATTACATGTAAAGACATACTTAAGTCCTACTTACGAGCATCAATAAAATAACTCTTAAGTGTGACTAATTGCATTTACTATACGTTTAAACTATACTAAATTTTTCATTAATTGGAAATTACATGCAATCAAGTGTACAAAACATAAACATTCAGTTAAGTATATTTTTAAATATGCTAAGTGTAGTTCTTTTTTGCAGTCACCACCTACTTTAACACACTAATATTACCTGTGCTCACCATCTCCGTCTTTCTCTTTCCCCAATACCTGTCTGCCTTCCCTCCCATGTGCCCAGTTCCCGAGGTCCTGTCCCCCCGCCTGCTTTCCCCTTAGTGTCTAATGCAAAATTTATGCTCACAAGGTGGTTTCAGTGGGTGGAAAAATCAATACTGCCGGGCCCTGATGCGCCAGGGAGAAAGAGTGCTCTTTGACTGACAGTAAAAGCATGAGGGGGGAATGAGGGGGCACTTTTAAAGTGAGGAAAGGTGGACGACGGTACAGAATTGGCCCATCCACATCATATTACAGCCTCATTTAAAGTCTGATTTCGATAGCAATTCCGTCCATATTAGAAACGAAGAAATGTTTTCAGAAAAGGCAGATTGGAGGATTACACTCCCGTTCCGCCTGCTATTAAAAATGCATTTTTTTTATATCATTGTTGTTCCACCCGCAGCTGCATCCCTGAAGTTGATAAGCGCAATGCTGCGCAGGCAGCGCCGTCGAAATGAAGTGATTTACAGACAATGCGCGTACATCATAAGGTCTTTGTTGTTAGCTGCCTGCATTGTGCTTTGCTTTGGCCTTTGAAAACACAAGACGGAATGTGTACGCATGTAACCGAAAAACCAATTCGGGGTGTAAACCAGGGCTCCGAGAAAGTGTGTAAAAGAAAAATATGTTTAAATGGAATGAAACGGCTTTAAACAATAGGATTTGCCCTAAATCCTTATCCCACTATATTTCACCTCTTTAATTATTCCTTTTGCTCGTCTCGCGGAGCATGTGAGCACTATTGCGTGCTACCGAATGAAGGGGAGAGGAGCATCATGCTCGCGGGCAGCCTGTCTGTTGAAATGTAGAGCTCTAAGTGACATGACACCGCTTGTGATTCCTAATGCACTTTAATAAAACCCAATATGGCTAGAAAATGCAAGTAGAAAAGTCACCCGCTGATTCGAAACGCGAATTATCCTGAAATATCAAATACGTACAAATTTGTGTACGTTGTTCAACACATTTTTATTTTTTTTTGGTTGTCCCTGACATACACTGAACCATTTTACAAGCTCGCAAACAGTTTTTCAGCAACATTTTAAACAGCAGACTATGGTGTTTAATACGACCTCAGCTTTTCGAGAAAAGCACCGTGGTCCTTTATGCCGGTTTAGTAGTTTCTCTCCTGCATGGCCTATGAGGTATTTGAGTGGTCTGAGCGATACATGATGAATGTAGTGGCGTGCTACTTATCCCCTTATCGTGCTCAGTGACTAGCAACAGGTTCAGCAGAGGCCAGCCACAGTAAATGAAACGCCTCAGCAGGACAATACATCATCAGAGCAAATGTATGCGGCCCGGACGTACACGCGCGCATCTCTCGCTCGTGCAGGACACCAACAACAGGCGTGATGGGTAGGAGGATGAGAAGGAGGAAGAAGAAGGGGGTGGAAATCATTGAAGAAAAAAAAAGATGGAGGGAAAGACTAACAAGGAGGGAAGGAGAGGAAAGAAATATGGTCTGAGATGTGTGGAAGCATATTAGCTGATGGACGTTATTTATTTTTCCAATTTTTTTAACATTAACTGCCCAGGCCGGGAAAGCAAATAGAACTTGCTATGGCTAATATCACACGTAGGGGTCACAGAGAGGAGATTTATCATGATGTAATACTCTAGTGCACACAAGCCGTGCACACATTATGTGGACGCCGCTCTTTTGGACTTTCTGTCAGTGAAGGTCATCATTTCCTCTGACAATATAAGAAAAAGAGCACATTATCATAATATTTAATATCTCAAATGAGAATTTTCAAAAGAAAAATTTTACATTACTGCCTACGTAATAGTGCATCAACTTTGTTATATTCAATGACAGACAGACAGACAGACAGACAGACAGATAGACAGACAGACAGACAGACAGACAGACAGATAGATAGATAGATAGATAGATAGATAGATAGATAGATAGATAGATAGATAGACAAATTCAATATTCATTTTTTCAAAAAAAAAATATAAAATGTAAAATTGTAGTAATTATTATTATTAATTGTAAATAATTTAATTCTAATTAATAAGCTATTATTCATTTTTAATGACTTTCCATGATTGATTACATAAGGATTTTTTTTTATAAAATTAGACTGACAATTGCAATTTTTTTAGCCAAATAAATATTTTAGAAATGAAAAAATAAATAAATACCGTTTATAGAAATGTCCATGATTTAGAATTTTAGTAAATGTTTAGTAAATCTTTAAGATGGTTTAGATCCTACTTGTCCGATTGCTACCATTTTGTTAATTTAAATGGGGAGTCATCTCAATTATCACCAGTAAAATATGGAGTGCCACAAGGATCTGTCCTAGGTCCTCTGCTATTTTCGATATACATGTTTCCCCTTGGTAATATTATTAGAAAATATGGGATTAGTTTCCACTGTTATGCTGATGATACTCAAATATCTCAACAAGACCAGATGAAACTTCTAAATTATCTAAGCTAACAGAGTGTGTTAAAAATGTAAAAGATTGGATGACCAATAATTTTCTCCTATTAAATTCGGATAAGACAGAGATATTACTTATTGAACCAAAAGACAGTACACAGAATATCTTGGATTACAATGTGCAACTAGACAGATGTACTATTACTTCCTCTAACAGTCAAAAATCTAGGTGTTATATTAGATAGCAACTTGTCTTTTGAAAATCATATTTCCCATGTTACAAAAACAGCATTCTTCCATCTTAGAAACATTGCCAAGTTACGAAACATTTTACCTGTTTCTGATGCAGAAAAGCTAGTTCATGCATTCATGACCTCTAGACTGGACTATTGCAATGCACCGCTAAGGGGTTGTCCTGCATCTTCAATAAACAAGCTACAGGTAGTCCAAAATGCAGCAGCTAGAGTCCTTACCAGGTCAAGAAAATATGATCATATTACCCCAATTTTACAGTCTCTGCACTGGCTACCTATTAAGTTCCGTATCAGTTACAAAATATTATTTTTTGCCAAGGGATTGACATCCCGTGGTAACTAGGATTTACACAAGCTTCAGTCTGGATCCAGAACACTTGAGAAGAGATGATGCCAACACCTCAGAGGACCTCAGATGATGCCAACCCTGAAACAACATACAATACAGAACTACCACATTTTGCTATACGTTTGATTGCATCATATAATAATTGCTGTTAATAGTGTTCATCGTCTGTTTGATTACGTCATTAATTGATTTTTCCATATGTACATTTACTGACAGTCACCACTGATAAGTTACCACTAAATATTGTAGAAACTTAATTTGCTGTAAAGTTGTTTTGCAGTGATTTGTATCGTGAAAAGTGCTGTACAAATAAAATTGAATTGAATTGAATTGAATTAAATGTATGTGAATTATTTGAGTATTATTAACTTTAATTACTTTTCCAGGCCTGGAAATTCTAAATGGAAATAAAATTCTAAAATTCTAAAATTCTGTATCTATGGGAACAAAATAAAATACACAATATTACGATTCTGAATACCGTAAACACCTTTTTAAGAGAAAAATACAGAGAATAGAGAAGAAAATTAACAATGACAGAAGGACAATGAACAACAGAAATAAAAAGACATGAGAAAGAAATGGGTAAGAAAAAAAAAGATTGAGAGGGTGAAAAGTTCCATGTTTGAGTTTGAGTGTGTCTCAATGCCCTCAGCCCCCTCCTCTCCTCTTCCAGCAGTGTCCAACACTCTGCCCTGTTTGTGAAAGATGTAGGAGTTTAATGTGACGATATCTCCTCTTCTCTCACATCTGTGGTCTACTTACCAGCTACATGATCCAACCCTGATGTGCCTGCTGTGTTTTCAGCAAGGAGCCCTCAGGGACCATTACACTCCACCCTGCCTTCCTCTGAGGCCTTTTAGGGCCCCTTAACACTTACAGAAGACCCTTGAATCTGAAGCCCTTCCACAGAAAGCACATCTATTAATTAAGGTAATTAGGCCCTGAGATGGCAATTAGAAACCGCAGATAGCTTTTAGCCTGTCTGTCGCTTCCAAAAAGGCTTGGTTTCAGCACCATCTGCCGTGTCAAAAATCACCACAGCATCTTGTGTTTCCCGAGAGAGGAGGGCAAGCAGCGTTATCTGAGATATAGACCTTCACCCGACCGAAGGGTCAAATTCTGGACCCTCTCATATTTAGGCTTTTCATCTGATATGAAATGACAAATGAAACGCTTATCATGTGTCACTCACTATCGGCTTGAATAGTGATCCTTATTAAAATACGTTCGCCGCGTTTATATGGATTGAATTGTTAATATACCTGCAGCAGCTTAAGCGAAAGAGGAAAAGAAAGTTATAGCACTTGTATTAAAACGCTCTGTGGTGTGTATTGATAGGCTGCTTCTTTAGAAATTGATTGAATGGCACAGTCATAATGACGAAGCCAGATTTGTGTAGGTTTTTTATTGATTCCGTTGTAAGTCAGCAATGATAAGCTGCGAGGTTGCTATTGATCGTTTGGGACATTCAATACACTTGTTTTCATTTGGAGATTTCGCTGTACTTTATCGAAAAATGTTTTCTTCTTTTAAGCCATAAGTGGCCAGAGCAAAATTCATTTGAACACCTACGCATTTTTGGACTTTCTTGAAAACTTCCCGGGGTGCTGTAATAACGCCAAACTTGACTTTCCACAGAGGGTGAAATGCAGTGTGATTTTTCAGTTAAAATTAAATAAAAGCGACCTGTGCCACTCAAAAGGCCCAAACATTCATTGTTTCCAAACATTAAGAAGCCTAATTACCATATTTGTACATACCATTTACTCACACAAGAAGGTGTATAGGTTACAACAAGCTCTATATCGTCGTGTAAACACGTTTTGTTCTCGCTCTCAGTCTAATTGTTTCAGTTCTTACAGTAAATTGCAGGGGACTTCCAGCCATAAGTCACATTATACACACATGCACTTCACACACACAAACACACACACAACATAATGAAATATGGTTTACGAGGTCCTGTGACAGAGCACAATCACACATTGTCAGTGGAGTGTGATAACCCCATTTTCATTCCGTTTCACTCCCATGAAATTACCATTAGCATTACGAGTCATGCAGAACCCAGATAAATGTAAAAACGCTACCCGGTTCTTCCAGACAGGAATAACAGTCCCCACAGATTACCATCCCTCTTTCACCTTCTGCTTGCTCTGACATTTACACTGACCATGTAAATCACTAATCAATTTCCATTTCCAGAGCTTGACAACAGAAAGCCTATGAAATGTGTCTCAGAAGTCTATGTAATGATTTTAATAAGATAGGGGACAAGGTACCGAAAATTACAACAGGAATATAGTACCTCTGTGCTGAATGACTTGGCTTTAAGCATTTAAACAAGGGCTTCAGAACCCATCCTATCTGGTTTATCAAACCACTAGCCCTCAGTATTAAACTTCAGCGCATAAATCGATGAGGAGAGATGTGCCGTTACTTTTCTAAGTATCCACACTGGAACAGGCTAACATATTTCTTCTTGTTATTTCTGCAGTAATTATGACATTGCTTGTTTTCAAACTTTTTATTATCACAAACTGGGACATATATTAAATTAACTAGCTACATTTAAATGTGTGCTTCCAGAAGTTTCAAGAACTGTATGTTCTTCAATAAAAACAATGGTTGTTGAGGGGAAAATATATAGATATAAAATATGATTGCAGTTTGCATTTTTATTGCACGTTTTTGCATTTAAATTCAGTTAGTTTATTTTAAAACAAAAAATAAAACAATGTAACAGTGTACATACTTACAACGTAGGACAATCCTATAATTTTTGTTTTCTGAAAGTCATGAAAATTCCCACCACAGTGTAATTTCCACCAAATCTCAAATGATGCATTTAAATGTTTTCTGTGGTGAAAATGACATTTATAGATATTTAGAGTAAAATGGTAGACTCTTTTTTTCTTGCCAAGCCTAATTTTACAGCTAGTGTTTTATGTATCCTAAATACAAGCTATTAAATATATTTGGTAAAAATCTGACAAAATTACAGCTTGATTGGAAGTGACACACAATATTCTGTTAAAGAACCATATTTGGCTTGATTTATCACGTCTCATATTTCATTTCAAGCGCTTCACCGACACTAGTCTTCATGGAAAAACAAGTAGGCTAACTTTAGTTTTTTGGTGTGCAACAACTGAGGGACATCTGTCTTTTTTTTAAAGAATTTAGAAATAATTTTAATTAGCATTAAAATGTTTTTTATGCAAATTTCATATATTAAATAGAACAAAATAAAATAGCTCGTTTTAAGAAAAATCAACCCTTGAAACATTAAAGTGCCCAAAGTTGAAGAAACACCCAGAAGATGCATAGCAGCACACTAAACACCACTCATTATCAACACATTGTCAACCATCCACAACACAGTAGCATCACAGTAGAGACTTTCACACATAAAAACATCTAAATCCAAATTTATAAATCTAGTTTTGACGACTTCTTTGGATTATGAAACACTCACAATAATCTTTTTTCATAGAATTTCTCATTACAATATTTCCCAAACCTCTTATGTTTCTCCTTTCTCCTCCACCTCCTTCCATCATTACTTTTCTATCTGTTTTTTAATCCCATGTCTAGTGTGTCCTGAGCAGTTTGCAGAATGTATGTATATCCCTTACTCTAACAGCCTCCTACTCTTTCATTGCATATCTGAATGAGCATGGGCACAGGGCTGGACTCCACCAGCACAAACATGTGGCTTTGCTTCAGATGTTCTACTGCCAGAGAGCTGTAGTCTCAGCCGCTCGGTGGGGTGGGGGTGGGGGGCTTTAGGAGGAAGCGCACTGAACGCGCTCTAAACGATAGGTTTAATTTAATGCCAGTTTGAGAGGCTTAAGAAACTGTGATACATTTTTTGATAATAAAAATTTTACACATTAACATTAACATTGTGCACATGCTTCATTTGAGTGTGATGTGGTAAAATGTATTTGTACTTTGTGCATTTGTGACGTGAGGTGCTTTCTGTTTGAGCGCCTGGAAATGTGTGGGTCAACCTAACTGCGTATGTGTACATTATGATTTGTGTTATTTTTGTGGCTAAGCCACTGTCATATGCAGTCACCCAGCATCACACTCAATGGGAAAGAAAAGAAAACTGAACAGTATCCAAAGCGAACGGCAGATGAGAATCTTTGTCTCTTCCTGGAGAACATGTGGTGTAACCCCCCTAAAACATACACACACACACTCATACTTACACACACACCACCTCTCACTCTCAATTATTTGGCTGCTGTCACAACAAATCAATCAAATTACCACAGCAAGTCTATGTGCAGGTGCTGCTAGTGCATTGCTAGTCACATTTTGTGACTTTGTCACACTTTGAAATGTATGAGGGCGCCAGCAATTTTATCACTCTTTTTTATTTAATACGACTCTCTCCCTATGAATCGTCTTACAACTGCCTCAAACTTCAAACATTAAAGGACAGTGTGGAAGTCATGCTGGGAATACAGTATTTTAAGTTAGACCAAGAGATAGAGAGAGAATGTCCATTTTTATAATAAAGGGGTTAAAACAAGTTAAGCCCCATGGAGAGCATCAGTGGCATGCTGTTGATTACCACAGACAATCATTTTGACTTTTTGATTTTTGCCAGTTTTACAAACCGAAGAACATGTTTGCAGCAATGCACGTATAATGGGGCAGGACATTAAAGAGGGTCTAAAAGCAAAAATGTGCAGCTCATATTTTTGTTAAAAATTTCAGCATATGAAAATTTAGTTTGAGATGTAAAGATCTAAACAGTCCTTTTAGTAGTTGGATTACTGTTCTAGATAGATGAACTTGCTACGTTATGGATGGATCTGTCTCTATGTAAACAGCTACACTAATGCAAGTTTGGGGTCAACATGTTTTTGTTTTTTTCTCTCTAAGAAATTAATACTTTAATTAAGTAAGGATGTATTGAATTGATAAAGTGACAGTGAAGACTTTTATAATTTTACAAAAGATTCGGTTTCAAATAAATGCTGTTGAACTCTATTCATCCTGAAAAAAATTCTGAAAAACTTTATTCATTTTCATCCTAAAAAAAGGTTTAAACTAAGTTTAAAACATAAGACAAAAACGTAACAAATTTGACCAATTCCAAACTTTAAAATTAATTTAAACCTAATTAGTCTGTCATGCTACTTAAACATAGTAATCAATATTAAAGAATATTAAAACATAAATACAAGTTCCATGAAGCCCCTTTCTCTTTGCCTTCTCCAGTTTTTTACCTTTACCGTGTAATGCAGGGGTGTCCAACCCTGCTCCTGGAGAGCTACCATCCTGCAGATTTCAGCTCTAACCCCAATCAAACACACCTGAACCAGCTAATCAAGGTGTTCAGGGTTGCTTGATAATTACAGACAGGTGTGCTGGAGCAGGGTTGGAACTAAAGTCTGCAGGACGATAGCTCTCCAGGAGCAGGGTTGGACACCCCTGGTGTAATGGAATATCACTGTTGTCATGTCTATCTACATCAGGGGTGCCCAACCCTGTTCCTGGAGATCTACCTTCCTGCAGAGTTTAGCTCCAACCCTTAGGGTTGGGCACCCCTGATCTACATAGTGAATGAACAAGTGCAGTTCAGCACCACGGACAGTTCCCTCAATTACCAGTTAATGGAGCTTTACGTGCCTTAAAGTGTCTTTAAGGGTCACAAAATAACATTTGTTGAGGTGTTAACAGATATACATGTGTTGTACTTTTTAAAAAAAAGATTTTTAATTTAATTTAATTTCAATCCTCTAGTTAAAGCACTTTGTATCATCTTGTCAGAGTTGTAAACCCACATTCTCTAGAGAGGTATCATTTGCTGTAGCAGATAACTTTCCTTTAGCAAGTATTGACTCGACATCCAAACGAAAGTCTCTCAAATTAACTTTCACCTGTGGTATTCTTTTTATTACAACAAGAGTAACAGTTCTTGTTACTTTAGTTACAATCATATCGCTAACAAATTACAAGCTTTCTATTGTCTTTTTCCCGTGTACAACTTTATCACCCTTAAGGCTTCGAGTTTCTCTTTGACTTGGCTACTTTTAGCTAAACTAAGTGAGTTAGAAGCGTCAAGTTCCTCGTCTGTGTCAGTACTCAGTCTAAAGCGATGCCCCGGTCTGACAGGAAAGGGATTCCTGTGAGACTACAACTGCTCTTTCATTGAGACAGAGGAGCAGTGTTGTGATTAGAGCCAACATGGTTCCTCATTAGCCTACGAGTGCGGAGAGACTCAGGCAATTATTCCTCATCCCTGAGTACCGTTTTATGTTTCCTGCAAAGGGAACGCATTCTCTCGCGCACTATTCCTTCCCCGGTACACGCTACGCTGCAGGTTCTGATGTGCTCCGATCAGGCAGCTTACAATATGAATATGAAAGAGGCCGGGTATACATTTGTTCTGCATTAACTCAAAGTAGGCTGACAATGTAGCACTGATCTTTCATTTGCTTTACATCTCTTTAGGGAAAATATGGCTTATTACAAGGATATATCCAAAAAGCCTTTTCATAGGTCATGAAAAGACAGTTATTTCATGATCTGAGTGTTACCCTTATGATTTTTTGCGAAAGGCCTGTTTTTGAGGCTTTCTAAGCAGATGAGCAACTACGTAGATGTTATTTTCGTTCTGCAGCTTATTGAAAGACGCTTTGATGTAAGGAGAAGCACATTCTGCCATTTGGTTTGTTATGAGACGAACGCACAACAGAGGGATTTGTAATTTTCAAAGCTGCGAAATCATATCATTAAGTCTCATATCAAGTCAAATGAAATCAAACGATGTTATTTGCGGCATAAAGAAATGCCACAGTGTCAAGCAAACACACATTCATTTTGCTATGTTTTTTGAAACACCACCCTACTTCATATATATTCACATTACAATTTCCAATCCAAACTTTTTCCTAAACATTCAACATTTCTAAATACATATATACATGATTAATTCCATTCCTAACACCATGTTTACAGTCTGATGGACAAACAACATAAGACTGATTCTTATTCTATTCAAGTTACAGTTGGAATCGTACACATAGTGTTCAAGAGGGAATTCACTTTCTTTACTTGACATGTCCAGACATTAATCTTCCTGACAAAATAACAAGCTACAGCGGCACCAGGGTTTAAAATGAGCACAGAGTAACGCAAGCGCAGGCTTTTATTTAGACGACCATGCTGAACTTCATGAAGCTGCCCCATCGCTTTGACGACCATTCATCAGTGCAGAGAATCAGTGGCAGGTGTGCACATGCACCACTGAGCCTTCTGCTCCGCACGCTCACGTGGACGGGCACAGCGAGGCAGACATCTCCTAATTTGGAAAAGGTGGACTATGATGTTATAAAGGGCTCTAGGAGCAACATAAGTACTTTTGTCTTAAAAGTGATAGAATTCTTTCACATTAAAGGGTTTGTTCACCCAAATATAAAAATTCTGTCATCATTTACTCATGCGAGTGAGTGACGTGACATGTGGCCAAGTATGGTGACCCATACTAGGAATTAGTGCTCTGCATTTAACCCATCCAACGTGCACACACACAGCAGTGAACGCACACACACCGTGAACACACACCCGGAGCAGTGGGCTCATGTCACTTTAAAACTGTATGACTTTTTTTGCTTCTGCAGAACACACAAAAAAGATGACTTCCATTATATAGATTAAAAAATAAGTTGTACATAAATCCTACAAGTTTGGAACTACATAAGGTTGCGTAAATGATGAACAATTTGCGTAAATGATGAACTACACTGTAAAAAGTAATCACTGAATCTACTTAAGAAAAGCGAGTAAACATAACTGATTTTTACAAATTTGTTGAATTTACTTAATTACACTGTGTTATGTGAACTTTCAGGTGGATGCAATAGTTAAACTAAACAACTTTAGTAAACAGTATTTAAGAGCATCTAGTTTGTTGGATTAAATCCCACTATGTGCCCTAATAACTCTAGACCAGTAGGTGGCGGAAGTGCACCAATAGGTGGCGGAAGGTTGGTTTAAACAAAACATCACCAGAAGAAGACAACGAACTGAACTTCAGAGTCAGGTCGTATTTGAAATGTGGCCGCAAGATTAGGTAAATTTTTGGTGATCTACTTATAAACTATATTGTCACAGTGTGTGCTATCGTTTTTGAGGAAAAGAAAAGGCAGATTTTATTAGTTTTTACTGACGAGCAATACTGTAACCGTCAGTTAGCGTACTAACTTTAGCTAGCCAGTGGTTTACAAGCTAGATTACAAGCATCAAACGTATTAAAATATGGAAGTATATTATGGAATATGGAAATATATATGAAAATTCTCCAATTCCATGTTTCCACATAGTAACGTTATATGCTTATTCACATAGGTGTGCTTAATGAAAAATCATACTTTGCAGTTCTGTGAAACCCTGCACAGAATAAGTAGATATTCATTATATTTTATGCTGAGTGCTTGTGCTTTGAGTGATACTAAATATGAGTTTTTTTAAATAATTGTACAGACATCTGACATCAGTAGGCGATGAACAGCAGTTCTCCACGGCCTTCAACTCTTCCTTGAAAAGGACCTTACTGATTTTACAAGACATGTTTTGTAAGTAATTTTGTCTGTTATATTCTGGTTATTTAGTGTAATGCAGACAATTCTTGAGACCTGGCAAGAAAAAAATCAGGACACAGAAACAATATAAGATAGAAAGGAATAAAGAAAGTGAAAAAAAAACTTCTAAGGAAAAGAGGAAAGGGAATGTATAATAAAAGAACAGAGTTGGAAAGAAGAGAAAAAAATACTTAAAGGGTTAGTTCACTCAAAAATGAAAATTCTGTCATTAATTACTCACCCTCATGTCGTTCCAAACCTATAAGACCTTTGTTCATTTTCGGAACACCATTTAAGATATTTCTGATGAAATCCAAGAGCTTTCTGCATAGACAGCAACACAACTACCTCATTCAAGACCCAGAAAGAAAGAAAGGACATCGTTCACGAGAGTACCACGGCGCATGCGTGTGTCTTGTTTACAAGCATTCTCAGATTTCATCAAAAATATCAGAATCAGAATGAGTTTTATTGCCAGGTATGTTTACACATACGAGGAATTTGTTTTCATGACGGAAGTACTTTTTACAGTGTATCCGTTCTTAATCAGAGACAACTAATAAATGAGTATTCATACAAAGACAAACCAAAGCACGCACATCAACAGCAAAAAATGCTCAAAATTGGCTACTCAACAAAGAAAATAATAAAAAACAAACAAAAGTCGCCACACCATAATCTCCAAAAAAGCAAAACAATTTAATAATGGACTTCACACAAGGTAACGTTTCGAGCTAACAGGCTCTTCGCCAGACAATAAAATAAAACAATTGTGGCACATTTACAAAAATGTTAAGCTAAATAACCAAATAAATAAACTAATACAGTTCATTAAATGAAACCTTTAAGGAACCACAAGCGTTAAGAGTAAATAGAACCTGTATCACTAAATCCTTTAGGGAACTTTTTCCAATAAGGTCCAATTAGTTAAAGGGGTCATATGATGTTGCTAAAAAGAACATTATTTTGTGTATTTGGTGTAATGAAAAGTGTTTATGCTGATTAAGGTTAAAAAAACACATTATTTTCCACATACTGTACATTATTGTTTCTCCTCTATGCCCCGCCTTTCTGAAACACGTAGATTTTTACAAAGCTCATCGGTCTGAAAAGCAAGGTGTACGCTGATTGGCCAGCTATCCAGTGCATTGTGATTGGCCTCCTCAATTCCTCAAGTGTGTGACGGAAATATTACGCCCGTTACCATACTGTGATGCCGTGTCCCGGCCGGAGCGAAGAGACAAAAACATTAAAACCCATTATAAACGAGGCATTTGTTGCATCCAGTGGGGACATAATTACGAATTATAATGACTTATACTGTCTTTTTATGCGTTGCATTGCATAAACTGCATAAACATAAAACTGCGTAAACATAAAACCATGTCTGCATTTGTGATCTGAGAAATGACAAACAACAAGCGTTACTCTACACTGCTCAAAACTCGCGTTTGAATCGTCAGTGGCAAATTCTTTAAATATAAAAAACTTACTTACGTGAGTCAGAACAGCCAGCATTGTAGTCTACTCTTCCAGGATCAGGAAACAGTCCTCCATAAAACGTGCTGCACACATCTGAATATTTGGGTTGAACTGTTCTGGAACAGTGTTGTAAATACAACTTAACCACTGATTTCTAGTCGTGTCCTCTTTTGGAAGGCCAAACAAAGTAGTTTCGCTTTCACAGCGAAACACAGCGTCTTCACGACATGGCGGCAGCGGCAACAACAATACTACAACGAGAATAAAAGTTACACCTTTCTTTGCGTGAACATTTGGACGGTGTCATGCAAACCTTCCCACATAGTGAGGTAGACATGTGGGGGCGTGTTAGAACGAGCCATTTTAGGTAGGCGTGGTTGACTCTTAACGTTTATAAAGAATATCTCTTTGGATTTGAGACTTTAGTCTTTGCAACTTTACAGATCTTCTTTATGCACCAAGAGCTTGTAACACTTCAAAGAGAAAGGAAAAATTGAAATCGCATCATATGACCCCTTTAACATAAGTTAATACATCAACTAACATTAACTAACAATGGACAATACATTTGTTACAGTATTCATTAATATTTGGTAACATTAGCTATTAAAAACCTTATGTTACCATTCTTTACAACTCTCATCCCTATTCAGGAATATATAACTGTATTCATGATGTCATCAGGACTCTAATGTCTTTGTTTAATTTATGCAATAATGCACAGATAATTGGTATCTTGCTCTTATAACTGGTCAAATGGTGGAATGGAATTGATGTAACACATTGCATTCACAAGACACAACGCCCTGACACAAGCTATTAGATCTTATTTGTTCTTCATTAGTGTGACTTTTCTATTAAAACTTATGAAAGTGGCCCTTCTCCTTCACTTTCCTTGAACAGAGCCGAGTGTTTGATCTCGAGTTAATTAGAACATACTACACAAGCACACTGATCTATGTGTCTTTTTTTGGTGCTTGAGGTGGAGATCTCTCCAGGTTGTGATTAATCAGGCCTGCGGGGCTGAGCTCACTGCTCAACTAAGACTGTCTGGCAGAAGTGCTGTGCCAGCAGCTCTCCATCAATGGGGGGATGATGGGATAGGATTGGGGGATTGTGGGACTGTGTGACTGGCTGTAGGGAGAGCAGACACAGTCAAATAATTTAATGTCACATGGCTCCCATGACACTACAGCCTTAGAGAATCCCTCAGGTTCTGAATCTAAAACTGAGAGGCCTAGTCAGAATAAGTCACTCTAGTTTATCCCTGGGTATTTTTTAGAATGAGCACTTTTCTGTTTGCATTTGCACCACAGATAAATACAAAGTCAATGTTCACAATTTGAGTGCAAGAAGTATTTAAAGGGACAGTTCACCCAAAAATGAACTCACTGTTATGTTGTTCCAAACCTGTATCACTTTTTTCTTTTCTGTGGAACATAATAATATGAAGAATGTTGAGATCCAAACAACACTGGACCCTACTGTCACGAATCAGGCCTCTGTGGCTCTCTCTGACGGCCTCCGGAGGGCACCCTCTCCCGAGTACTAGCGTTCATGGACTACATTTCCCAGACACCCCGTACCTGGGGCTGATTACGGCACAGGTGTTCCCCCTTAGCTTCCCTATTTAAGCAGCTCCCAGTCTCTCTATGTTTGCGAAGTCTTGTATTGCCCTGGCTACATTTCTGAGCGTTTATCCCCTATCTTGTCATCGCTAGTGTATTACCTCGGACTGTTCTTACTAGTGTGATTCTCTGCCGCCTGCCCCGACCCTCACTCTGCCACTGTTTATTCTCTTGGATTACCCCTGCTGTACGTGACGCTGTTGACTGAATATTGTCTGTTTTACTCTGCCTGTTATTCTAATAAAAGCTGCGAATGGATCCGCACGCCTCTGACTCAGCGTTACACCTACTGACTTTAACTGTATGAAGGTAAAAAAAAAATATATATATATATATATATATATATAAAAAACACTGAAACTTTTTTCAAAATGTTTCATAGAAGAAATTCGTAGAAGTTTGGAACAACATGAATCATTTGTTAGTGGATTATTCCTTTAAATTCTCAGGATAGTGGGGTTGAAAAGTGTCAGACCAGTTTTAGTCTTTATTACAAATTATATTACCTGATTAACAATTTAACTCAAATGTTGAACTGTTTTTATTTTATTTTATTTAAAACTTTTTTTTAAATGTTAACAAAAATTGTCAATGTCAGAATGTCCTAGTATTTGGTTTGTCCTCCTTTCGTGCAAAATTATAAATATTAAACAATTTAGTAAACAATCATTTTTTATTAATATTATTTTATATCATTACATTTTTTGTTTTATTTTTTATTTTTTACTTAAATATTATAGCAACGCGATGTGACAAAATAAAAATATAAAAATATAGTTTTACTAATACTTACTAAAATACTATTACTTTGTTTAGGCCAAGTTTAAATTAGATTCTTAATTCTAGATTTTCAATATAGTCTTAGACTTAAAAAACTAATTCAGATGAAAAAGGACTTGTTCAACACTGTTGCTGAACAAGCATAAATGTCCAGCTAAAACGCTAGAAGTTTAAGACAGACAATTAATGGAGCATTCAAATTCACTCCAAAGTAGAACGTCTTTCTAGGGTCCATTTTAGTGAGTCTTCGAAATGTGAAGCAAGCCCCACAGACACATTATCATGACTGAGGGAATTCTGGGAATTTTTAGATATTTATTTAGCCCATGTGAATGTTTATTAAAAGCCTAGACGTGCTTTGATGCGTGTTGTTATTTATGCATGTTTGTGTCCATTAGAGACTTCTTCTCCATCCCACTATTTTAGCCATCCATCCATCCATCTCTTCGGGACAACCTGTTTCCTGCCATGCATTATTTTAATCTTCGGCCTCCTCCTCCGAAAAAGGAAAACGTGCTATTTTACATGCACTCAAATTTATAACCTATTTTTTTTTTAGTCAGGCATTAGAGAAGGCACCTCATCTAAGATTTATGGCTGACGGTTTCCCCCTTCCAACCCTCAATCTAATGGTATAAAAGAGACAATGTTTTAAACATTAAAATGAAAACCATTTACAACTATGATCAAAAGAGAACATTCGTGCATTAAAATTTAAAAGGCGAGGAGAAGTATGGACGCATGGACAGAAGCAAAGAGGAGGGGGAGAGACAGAGGTAAAGAGGAGAAGACACAAGCATGCTAGTGAACACTCCTAGTGAAAGAAGAAAGAGCCTTAAAGTGCTTTTGCACTTCGTTGCAAAACGCTGACCTGTAATGAATGTGAACTACTTTCCCCGCCTATATCACTCTGATCCTCCTGTCCTCAGCCTTTTCAAGCACTTTCCATAGGTACATCTTAAAACTCGTGCTGTTTAGATGGGATGATGCTACTTTGAGATGGCACCACTTTCACAAGTCCCAAAAACACAACAAGCTGTTGAAGACTGAATGTTGTATAATAAAGAATGCTTTCATGATTTCTCCTTGTAGAATTTGACTAGTATATGGTGCTTTGAACACAATTTATAACAACTATTCCTTTTAGTTTATAGATTTAAATATTAAAAAACAACAACAACAATGATAATAATGTGTATGACCCGAGATGCAAACTTTGCCAGGAATTGGAGTTCAAGTAAAAAGACCACAACCTAGACAAGACCATATTACCATTATTAATTCTCAAATTATAATAGGGTGACCAACATCTTTACCGGACATGACCTGTCTGGGATTTCTAAATTGCCTAAAATGTCCAGGTTTTGGCTTTGTTTTCATGCTCTCTACAGTCCTCATGCATTATATGTACGCGTATTAACTTACAGAAGTCAGAATTACAGTAAAGCGCAATTACTTAGACAAGACCATATTAACATATATTAATAATACCAATAAAAAATTTATTAGAATTTAGTAGTACAGAGTACGGAGACGTACTTGAGAGGTGAGGAGCTCCGGTTCGAATCCTGTGTAACTACGGTTCGACAAAACAGTTCAAATCTTCATATAAGGAAGTTCAAATGGCACGGTTGCATCAACAAATGCGTTTTTATATCAGTTTTGCATTTGTTAACACTATCGGGTAGGTTTAGGGTTGGGTTTGGTTTGGTGTAGAGCATATTTCCAGCATGATAGAGCATTAACTTTTAGCGACAGTCCCCAGATATTTGAATTCTGAAACACCGCAATACGTACCTGAAGCAACATATTAAAAGCACAGAAATACGTACCTATATCAACATGATAAAACCGTGCCAGGGTTCACATATTGAACCCGTGTTTTAGTGCCACTCCGTGGACATTCCTCTTTGAAACTGCAGCGAAACGTGCAGTAAGGTGCGTAAAAACGGTGTTGCAGAAAAGTACCCAGAGGTACGTATTTTTAAGAGACCAGGTTGGTTAAAATTGTTTCTACACCAATTATTTTTCACTGTATCAGTATGGATTCATACCTTGCAGATTCTGTAGGGGGAGCGTCATGATGCCACCAGCAGCAGCGGCTGCCACCAGGCCCTGTATGTTGGCAGCAGTGGGCAGAGAGAGAACCAGGCCCTGCTGCCCACCCAGATGCCCACCAGCATTAAAGGGGATCAGAATGGGCTGGTTCAGACCAGGAGCACCACCGGACATCACTCCACTAACTGCTGACGCCAGCTGCTGAGCAACCAGCAGAGACTGAAAGAGAGAACAAACAGGAAGTTTAACGAGAAGTTTTTTATTTATTTATGATGTGCAGCATCACAGTGGTGTTCTTTTTTTATCATTTTATTTATATGTTTTACTTTAAATTATTTTATGAATTTATTTTTGTCGTCCAGTTTGAAATGCAAATGAAAATCTTCCTTAAAATCTCCAAATTTAACACAAAATACAGAAGAACATTGATGCTAACACACTTCTTGTGACAACTGCTGAGACTGTTGAGACAATATTTGCTAAAAGTGCTGTGTGCTAGCAGAACCCACTGCTGGGTCTGACAAATCAAATGCTTTTCCTGCAGGAGACCAGTGCATTTTTCTTTTCAGCTCCACCAAACACTGTTTTACACCTCTATACTGTACAAAAAAAGCCTGTCTGTGATACAACTCACAACTATCCCACAGCCTGCTCCTCCTTTCTACAAGTCAGCAATTTTTCACTCTCTCTCACTTACACACCCAGGCTTCATTATCATAACCCCCTTTAGCATTTATTGCTGCTTCTTTGGCTTAATCTTGTACAGTCATCTTTATAATTGAAGGCTTTTTCATTCAAGACTTAATAATGTTCAAGCAGTGTTTCCTCAATGATGAATTTGTCCACTGACAACAGTGTTAAACAGTGTCTCAGACTCTTTAGTTGCATAGATAAGAGCAAGCTCCACAGATCAATGGAAGTTCTATGGGTTTTGATCAACATGATGGTGAGCAAACGACAACAGAATTTTAATTTTAACTTTAACGTTAAGTAGAATACATTTCTGGTTGAAGCAGTTTTATAATTTCTGGCATGCAGCACTGTTTGTATTTTATGAATACAAAGAAAAAAGGCATAGAACGACAATAAAATCATTACATTTACATTACCTTCATTACATTTCAACTACATTTTGCTACCTGTGTGCCACCAACCCCCATACCGGTTACTTTTAGACGAAACCTACGCTCCCTTTCCCCCTCCCATCTTTCTTCCGTTGTATCCTCCTCTCTTCCCTCACCTACCCATTTCTCATCTCTGGATGTGGTATCTCTCTCTCTATTTATTCCTTCTCTTTCTAGCTTGTACTTATTTGAACAAGAACAGAAGTCTAAGAAGTCTAAGAACTTGGTATTACAACCACTTCTTGTGTCTGTTTGCCTCTTTAAGAAGAATCGCTTTATGTATCCCCCAATTGTAAGTCGCTTTGGATATAAGCGTCTGCTAAATGACTAAATGTAAATGTAAATGTAAAATATATGAAGTGTATGATAAGACAAAGTTTACTCATTGCTTTAACATTTCATTTACAACAAACCTGTTGAATCAAATGATAATCAGCATAAACCACATTAAATATTCTTTCTCCATCTAAATGGAAAAACAAACAGACAAAGAGAATTTGTCAAAAAATGAAAACCCTTCTTATAGAACATACTGAGAGATGTCATTTGTCATTTCATTCACAACACTGACATAAAAAGAATGCAAAAAAATCAATTAACCACTCAAAGGATGACAACAAAGACTCTTCTGACAAAGCTGTGACATGCGTAATCTTGCTGTTTTAAGTGTGTGTGTGTGATGTCGTTTATTTGAGGCACAAAATCAAAGATTGTCTGCCAGCATCTCATCTCAATCTCAAAGTGAATACCATCGCCTGCTTTGCCTCTGTGTCCACAAGATGCTTGAAATATTTTCTTTTTGAATTAACCAGTTAAGAGATCCATATGTTGATATATTCTTGAGGGTTTGGAATATACTGTACCGTTCAAAAGTTTAGGGTCGGTCAGATTTTTTAATGTTTTCAAAATATGTTTCTGCTCACTATAAATGCATGCTTGTTCAAAAATACAGTACAACTTAATAATATGAAATTATATAAATATTATTACAATTTAAAATAACTATTTTCTATTTGAATGTTTTAAAATATAATGCATTCCTCTGATGACAAAGCTGAACAGCCATTCCTCCAGTCTTCAGTGTCACATGATACTTAAGAAATCATTCTAATATGCTGATTTGAAGAAAATTTTTTATTATCAATGCTGAAAACAGTTTGTGCTGCATAATATTTTTGTGGAAACCGGTTTTTTTTTTTGATGAAGAGAAAGTTCAAAAGAAGAACATTTACTTGAAATAGAAATTTTGAAATAGAAACATTATAAGTGTCTTTACTCTCACTATTATCAATTTATTGCATTTATGCTGAATAAAAGTAATAATTTATTTAAAAAATTTAATTTTACTGACCCCAAACTTTTGAGAACAGTATTCTGAGCTCAAGCTTTGTCAAACCGATGTATCGATGCCAGGAGGTTAAGCAAATATAAGAGGATAATATATTTATGGCACAGACAGTTTCAATCTATAAATGAAGGGTAAAATTAAGGAGAACCTCTAAGACCGGCATTTTACATGTCGTTTATTTCAGGACTCTAGGAAATCGCACATTTAAAAATGCAGCCAATTTAGTGTGGCTTTGTTTGAATTCTTTAAAAGAATGAAATTTGTCTATAGCACTGGGTTTGACATTTTCGTATAAAATCAACTAACTCCTAATGGCCCATTCTGAACTCAAATTAAGCAAATTATTAAAAGGGCACTTGACCTAAACAACAGATCTGAACAGCTTTCATCAGTCTGAAGATGTCTAAAACCAGATGAATAACTGAAAGCTTAAGAGAAAGTTATCTTCATGTTAATTCATAGGCTCTTTGGTAGAAAGGGCTTTTTCACTCATTTTTGAGACTATGTACAAAACATGTCCCACAACTTTTACCTGTCATTATTTTTATTTTATTTTAAATAGCAACACTTGATATACTGTTTGAATGATTATTTGGAGAGTTTCTGGTCATTAATGGAACATGTTCATAGTTAATGTGATGTGATGTGAAATACACCTGTGGTTACTGCTCAGACACCGGTGAGAACATGATGAGAACTAACTTCCACAATGCATCCACAAAAACACCTGTATACAAGGAATCTAACTGTGATAAAATACAACTTCAATTGTTATATTTTCATGGGCTTTTGGCAAGGAGTACAAACTACTGTGCTGTGTCCAGCAGAATGTCTGTGTCAGGAATCACGGGAGGGCCAGATACTCCTTGACTCAGCATGAAACCCGGTTCATCTCTCTTTCTTTTTTTGTGTTAGGTTCACTAATAGCTCACACCATTTTCCCATCAGCCCTCTCTCTAAGCGACAAGGCAGCTGACAAACTGATCTGAACCCTGTGAAATGGGATCCCCCAGGATCAAAACACACTTTAAAATGACTGAACAACTCCTCACTCAAAATACCCTTGGGATGTTTAAGTCACGCTACCACCTCGCTGCTCCTAAATTTACATTTACATTTAGTCATTTAGCAGACGCTTTTATCCAAAGCGACTTACAATTGGGGGATACATAAAGCGATTCTTCTTAAAGAGGCAAACAGACACAAGAAGTGGTTGTAATACCAAGTTCTTAGACATTGTTCAAATAAGTACAAGCTAGAAAGAGAAGGAATAAATAAAGAGAGAGAAACTTTTTTTTTTATGATGAAGTCAAGTAGCTTCGAAAGAGATGAGTTTTCAGCTGTCGCTTGAAAATTGTCAGGGATTCAGCATTCCGGAAGTAGGCGGGTGCTGAGCCTGTGGCTATTCTATATGCAAGCATCAATGTCTTGAACTTGATTCGGGCCGCAACCGG
>NW_015505820.1:532277-536880 GCF_001515645.1 Sinocyclocheilus grahami
GCCAGGCAGCCTGAGATCCGTGCAGCTACTGTTGGATCATCTGGTTGAAATGAAAGATAGAGCTGTGTGTCATCAGCATAGCAATGGTAGGAGAATCCATGTGCCTGTATGATGGGACCCAGTGATGTTGTGTATATGGAGAAGAGGAGGGGTCCAAGAACTGATCCCTGAGGAACCCCAGTGACAAGTTGATGTGCTTTGGATACCTCCCCTCCCCAAGACACCCTGAAAGACCTACCAGTGAGATAGGAATCAAACCAGCGAAGTGGAATCCCTGTAATGCCCATTGAAGAGAGGGCAGACAGGAGGATCTGATGATTGACAGTGTCAAAAGCAGCAGAAAGATCCAGCAGAATAAGGACTGATGATTTGGATGTCAATTTACATACACAAAATACAGTTATATATACTTTATATATCTTATAATAATATAAGATATTGTGGAATATTTGTGATAAGTACACTAACAGTTTGCGCGACTGTTTTTGAAATATATTGTTATATTTATAATAATATATTTTTATATATATATATATATAGTTTTGTATGGAGAAAAAGTAACTTTTGCAAAATAAAAAAAAAATTTAAAATTTTGCTGGTATCATAGTGATAGTGTCAGATGATAATGACTTTAATATGATGATAACTAATGATGATGATATATAAAGTCAGTCAGACTCAATAAACTCCTAATTTGCTGCTTATTAATAGTTAGTAAGGTAGTTGTTAAGTTTAGGTATTGGGTAGGATTAGGGATGTAGAATATGGTCATGCAGAATAAGTGCTTTATAAGTACTAATAAACAGCCAATATGTTAATAATAGTTTAATTTATAATCCATCGTTTCATCACAATTTCACCATCCAGTTAGGCACATCAACCATAACTCCTTCAAAAACAGCCAGAAACCTTGGAGTTATGATTGATGATCAGCTGACTTTCTCAGACCACATTGCTGTCCGGTCCTGCAGATGTGCTTTATTCAACATCAAGAAGATCAGGCCCTTTCTTTCGGAACATACTTCACAACTCCTTGTTCAAGCTCTTGTTCTGTCCAGGGTGGACTATTGCAATGCTCTCTTGGCAGGTCTTCCAACCAGTTCTATCAAACCTTTACAATTAATCCAGAACGCGGCAGCAAGATGAATTTTTAATGAGCCAAAAAGAATGCACGGTCACACCTCTGTTCATCAATTTGCACTGGCTACCAATAGCTGCTCACATAAAATTCAAACCATTGATGTTTGCCTACAAAACCACCACTGGCTCTGCACCCCTTTACCTAAATGAATTACTTCAGACTTATGTGCCATCTAGAAGCTTGCATTCTGCAAGTGAATGTCGCTTTATTGTGCCATCCCAAAGAAGCACAAAATCACTTTTACGGACTTTAAATTAAACGTTCCCTCCTGGTGGAATGACCTGCCCAACTCAATCCGAGCAGCTGAGTCCTTAACTATCTTCAAGAAACGACTAAAAACACATCTCTTCCATCTTTATTTGACCCTCTAACTCTAGCACTCTCTATTCTAATTCTATTCTTTAAAAAAAACAAAAACACTTGTCCCTTTCAGACTTGCACTCTATTCATTTGCTGCTTGTTTTCTTTAAAAAAACAAAAAACTAACACTTGCTTTCTAATCTTTTTGTATTCGATCTGTTTTCTTTTCATTTATTATACAATTAACAAAAGCAAAAAAGACCTCTAACACTAGCTTGCTCTATTCTTTTTCTATTCTATCTGTTTTCTTTTTATTTATTATATTATTTAAAAAACCCTTGCTACATGTACTGCGTTAAGCTAACTGAGACTTGTTATAGCACTTGTATATCATTGCTCTTTTGTTGATTTTGATTGCTTCCATTGTCCTTATTTGTAAGTCGCTTTGGATAAAAGCATCTGCTAAATGACTAAATGTAAATAATAGGCATGCTAATAAGCAACTAGTTAATACTGAGAATTGCTCCCTATACTAAAGTTTTACCATAAAGTCATACAGAATGATTACTATATTAACATACCATAGTTTAAATGGTACTTCAAGATACTGCAAACAATACCATGGAAAAACTTGGAATAAATCTGCGAAATGCAATTACCGGTATTCTTCATTATTAAATTCCACGATTTTAAAATAGTAAAGTGGCCATTTTAAAAGCATTTAAAATGAGGCATGATTGAAAGAGACAAATCGTTAAAAATACTAATTGTTACAGAATCATTACTGAACATACTGTACGTGTCCCCAAGAACCTTTGGCCCATAAGCAACACGCTGCACCTTCTTGATCTGACTTTTGGGATTAAATTACCCTTTTCTTTTCCTAACCCACCCAACATCCCATTCCTCTTTCTAATAAGAACAGAGGGAGCGGCCCAGCAGAGGAAACGCTGAAAGATTACTCGTAATCAGACTGACAGCAGTGTGTGCGCGAATGAAGCCAAAGGCACAGGATAGAGTCGGACCCATGTAGGGCTAACTGCCCTCTTACTGATCCAGTTCCGTAATGGCAGTGCACACAATATCCGTCTCTAGAGTGAGAATCCATCAAAACATATTGATCCAGAAACAAGGGAATTGGCCATGGCACAGGGAGAGAGCAGTGTGGCTGAAAAGTGTTTGTTTCTGTGGGACTGTCCTGACAGGGTTCATCTATTAAGGCAGAGCTCAGGGGAACGAGAAGACAAGAGCTTGGACATTGCTGCGGCATGTTGAGCTGGATATGGCAAAAGACAATGATCATTTTCCATCTGAAAAGAGCTTGTTTGTTCTACTCTTCCTAAAAAAACACAGCTGATTTTCTAAAAGTATGTGCATGTTTGTTTTACTGGGGCATTCGTTAGGTGTTGAGTTGGATGGTAGGCTCCTTAAAGTCATCAAAAAGTCATCCAAATTGATCTTTTATTACTTTTTTTAAAAGGGCAGTTCACCCCTAATCACCATCATGTCATTCCAAACATGTATAACTTTCTTTATTCTGCAGAAGAAAAAAATCAGAGATTTTCCCATACGGTTTTCATTAATGGGAATGAGATTTTCCAAGTATTTTCAAGACTCAAACGCATTATAAAAGTGGTCTTTGACTCCACATATTTCAAGATTTTAGAAGCCATAGATATGTGCAAGAAATGAACCAAAAGTTAAGCTGTTCTTCATTGAACAATCCTTGGAATATTCATCAGAAAAAGATTTGTGTCAGATTTGTGAAAAACAAAATCATTCCTTTTAATGAATTGGTTGGATTCTTATTCATAAATCTGCCATTTGTCTTTCTATTACTAATAATAGAAAGGCAAATGCTACTTTTTCATACAGTGCTTACTGTCTTTTTTTAACTGTTCTAATAATTTATTAATCAAAGACAGCGAACTGATGAAGACAGAGAATGGGAGCTCCTGTGTATCTGTGCTCAGGCACTGCAATGCATTCTCAGCACTGTCCAAATAAAAGTTTTGGCGCTGTCAAAATCAAAGTCCAACTTTTGACGCTTATCAGCCAATGCGATAATTAAAAAATGACAAATATTAGCCAATATACTGGCTTTGGCGACATATATCTGTCGATCCTTTAATGTCAGGTTGTGTCGCACAACTTTTTGTCTGTCTACTGGTATATAGTATGTATGTAACAGCCACTTTTCATGATCCTGTAAGTTGCTAATGGACAAAATCAAACCTATGTCACATTCAAATGTAAAATGGGTTGTGAATGCCATTTTATGTTGACATTAATGAAACTGTGTAAGGAGAAACGGTGTGTGTTCTCACCTGTGGTCCTACATGGTAGGTGGGGTGAGATTGGCCCATATGACCAAGTTCTGTGGGACTGCTGCTGGCATCAGACTGAACTGAGCACACTCGACCACCTGAGTGAGACAGATAGAGAGCAAAAGATAGATTATTTGTCCATTCTTAAAGAATAAAAAAATCAGTTTCAATAAATTCCTCCATTTCCCCCTTGCATAACCACATACACAAACACTCAGAGACAGTATCATGCTGTGACGGCAGTGAGCCCTCAGTAGGGTGCTCTGTAACTGCTGTAGTAAAGCGTTTTCCCAATAAGAAATATATAAGAGTATATAAGAGTCTGCACATCATGTATTCTCTGCTAAACACATCAGCACAGTTACATGCACGCCACAGCGTCTCCTTAATTCAGCGACTCAAACCACACATCAATTTACATGCCAGAGTTCTCCGCTGATCTATCTACATGCACACATTTAAACACACACACAAACATGTACACAGGGCCGACATGAGATACTGCGCATCAACACAAATACTACACACCTAACCTGCACACACACTGAACTAGAAAAGCCACGGGTAAAAAGGAAATCCAGAAAATGTATAAAGAGTGTTAACAAGTTGCCGTCTTTACATTTCAAATCATGTCAAACTTGGAGAAAATCACAGTTCCTTTCTGAGTTTAAATAGTAAGAGCAAATCAACAACCTTGACCATGTGAAGCAAGCAGACAAATTGTTTGGATATTTCTATTTAGCAAGGATGCATTAAAAAGATAAAACGTGACAGTAAAGCCTTTTGCATTGTTATAAAATATTTCTATTTAAAATTTTTTTTTTAAAGTTATGTA